>NC_088235.1:6349968-6394968 GCF_036934945.1 Oncorhynchus masou masou
GAGGTTCAGTAATGAGACAGATGGGACAGTGAGAATGTTTGTTGTGTGTCCTGGTGTAACCTGCCTCAACTGGGCTGCCTCAACTGGGCTGCCACAACGCAGGGGTTTTGTGTATGCATTTTTTCACAATGACTGTTGATAAATTCGGCCCATTGTGTGCAGTGGAAGTGACTTACATCAAGTTCGATCTTGGATTCTGTAAGGCGGTCGTGGTCGGCACAGTCAACCAGAAAGACAACTCCATTGATAGCCGGCAGGTAGTTCTTCCAAACTCTTCTAGCTGTGAAAGAGACAGAAGATGTAGCACATGATGTAATTAGTCAAGATGCTGACCAAACCCTAGAAAGACATGATGTAATGAGTCAAGATGCTGCCCAAACCATAGAAAGACAATGTAATGAGTCAAGATGCTGACCAAACCCTAGAAAGACAATGTAATGAGTCAAGATGCTGACCAAACCCTAGAAAGACATGATGTAATGAGTCAAGATGCTGACCAAACCCTAGAAAGACAATGTAATGAGTCAAGATGCTGACCAAACCCTAGAAAGACAATGTAATGAGTCAAGATGCTGACCAAACCCTAGAAAGACAATGTAAAGTGTCAAGATGCTGACCAAACCCTAGAAAGACATGATGTAATGAGTCAAGATGCTGACCAAACCCTAGAAAGACAATGTAATGAGTCAAGATGCTGACCAAACCCTAGAAAGACAATGTAATGAGTCAAGATGTGACCAAAACCCTAGAAAGACAATGTAAAGTGTCAAGATGCTGACCCAAACCCTAAGAAAGACATGGTGTAATGAGTCAAGATGCTGACCAAACCCTAGAAAGACATGATGTAATGTGTCAAGATGCTGACCAAACCCTAGAAAGACATGATGTAATGAGTCAAGATGCTGACCAAACCCTAGAAAGACAATGTAATGAGTCAAGATGCTGACCAAACCCTAGAAAGACAATGTAATGAGTCAAGATGCTGACCAAACCCTAGAAAGACAATGTAATGAGTCAGATGCTGACTTAAACCTAGAAAGACAATGTAAAGTGTCAAGATGCTGACCAAACCCTAGAAAGACATGGTGTAATGAGTCAAGATGCTGACCAAACCCTAGAAAGACATGATGTAATGTGTCAAGATGCTGACCAAACCCTAGAAAGACATGATGTAATGAGTCAAGATGCTGACCAAACCCTAGAAAGACATGATGTAATGAGTCAAGATGCTGACCAAAACCTAGAAAGACAATGTAATGAGTCAAGATGCTGACCAAACCCTAGAAAGACAATGTAAAGTGTCAAGATGCTGACCAAACCCTAGAAAGACAATGTAATGAGTCAAGATGCTGACCAAACCCTAGAAAGACATGGTGTAATGTGTCAAGATGCTGACCAAACCCTAGAAAGACATGGTGTAATGTGTCAAGATGCTGACCAAACCCTAGAAAGACAATGTAATGAGTCAAGATGCTGACCAAACCCTAGAAAGACAATGTAATGAATCAAGATGCTGACCAAACCCTAGAAAGACATGGTGTAATGTGTCAAGATGCTGACCAAACCCCTAGAAAGACAATGTAATGAGTCCAAGATGTGACCAAACCTAGAAAGACATGTAATGAGTCAAGATGCTGACCAAGCCTAGAAAGACATGGTGTAAAGTGTCAAGATGCTGATCAAACCTAGAAAGATTGTAATTAGTCAAGATGCTGACTAAAACCCTAGAAAGACATGGTGTAATGAGTCAAGATGCTGACCAAACCATAGAAAGACATGGTGTAATGAGTCCAAGACTTTGACCAAACCATGAAAGACATGGTGTAATGAGTCAAGATCTGACCAAACCCTGGAAAGACAATGTAATGTGTCAAGATGCTGACCAAACCCTAGAAAGACAAATGTAATGAGTCAAGATGCTGACCAAACCACTTGAAAGACAATGTAATGAGTCAAAGATGCTGACCAAACCATAGAAAGACAATGTAATGAAGATCAAGATGCTGACCAAACCATAGAAAGACAATGTAATGAGTCAAGATGCTGACCAAACCATAGAAAGACATGGTGTAATGAGTCAAGATGCTGACCAAACCCTAGAAAGACATGGTGTAATGTGTCAAGATGCTTACCAAACCCTAGAAAGACGCAGTGTCCAACTTGGTTAGGCCGAGGTCTTACCTTGTACGTGGCCGCCCAGATCAAACGTGGTGAATGTCATTCCAGCTATCGTCAACTCTTCCGATGCTTCAGGTAGAAACAAAACACATTTAAAAACGACTGACATTGTGTTCACTGCCGTTATTGGGACTTAAAACAACACAATAAAGTAGTTTGAAATGATGCTGCCTACTTGGATGCAACGTGGGCACATGCTGTCCAAGTCTATCATCTTTCAGCATATGCAGAAGGGTTGTTTTACCAGCATTATCCAACCCCAGGAAAACCAACTTTCCAGATTTTTGTACAACCCTGGGAAAGCACATTGACAAGTTAATTCAACCTTTGAGTTGTAAAAACACACCACCACTCATTGTGACGTGCAGTACTATACTGATCAGGGTGGGTATCATTTGTGGAACGTTCCAACAGGAATCTGTTCCAAAAACTTTGTAAAATAACAAGGATGCCCACAAACAACGCATACAAAGTTGTATCGCGGCAGAATAAGATACCGGGTCGGGAGCGGGCTATTTTGTTAAGTTGTTCACTCACCACGTTTATTCCGACAAATGTCTGTCCTCACTCTGGTAGCCTATGGACAAACATTAAGAATAAGCTACCTGGTGAGTTGCCTAATTCGGCAGCTAGTTAGCCAGGTGAATTGATCATGCTACTTGGTATTCGTTGTTTGTGGGCATCCTTGTTATTTACAACGTTTTTGGAACAGATTCTAGGTGGAATGTAACACACATTATACCCACCCTGCCGATAATACATTATACCCACCCTGCCGATAATACATTATACCCACCCTGCCGATAATACATTATACCCACCCTGCCGATAATACATTATACCCACCCTGCTGATAATACATTATACCCACCACATAGAATGGCCATTATACCCGCCCCTGCAAAACCCACCCTGCCGATAATGCATTATACCCACCCTGCCGATAGCCATTATGCCCACCCTGCCGATAATACATTATACCCACCCTGCCGATAATACATTTGAAGTCATTGACGTGAAATCAGAGATTACCTAAAAACTGTAGCACACCACTAAAGCCTCTGTAGAGCCAATCAAAGAGGAATGACATTCCACTGGTCTTTGCCTAAGAAGAAAACAATCGGAAGTTAGCTAGCTCATTTAGCACACTGACAACTTGTCAAGACGGGATCAACTTGTCTCACTGGATCAGCAGTATTTTTTACATTTGCATCATGACTATATTGATAGCTACAGACTCTCTTCACACAAATGCACTTGCTACTGCTGCTAGCCAGCTTTAGGTTTGTCAACAACAATTACAAGTCTTTTCTTATCCTAGCATGCTATTAGTTAGCACCAGCTGATCGCTAACTTAGCTTGCTATCTCGGCTACGTGGCTATCAGCTTATCTGAAATCCTGGCCTCATGTGGACTAAGGACTCTTAAAACAGACAGACAGCTCTCCCTTTCGAAGTAATGTATGACGGAACACGTAACCTTATGTAACTATATAAATGACTAAATATTTGTAATAAAGATGCCAAAAACTTACCTGTCCCTGTCGACAATGACAGCTTTGGTTAGATTGTTTTGCGGATTCGATAAACGAACAGCTGATTGTATTGTTCTTCGACGTGACTTCGGGAACTTCCTAACTACCCCGGTGGCGCACTCGCGCCGCCTGCTGTCTGGGAGTATATTGCATTTATTTTTTATTTAATTTCACCTTTATTTAAACCAGGTAGGCAAGTTGAGAACAAGTTCTCATTTACAATTGCGACCTGGCCAAGATAAAGCAAAGCAGTTCGACACATACAACAACACAGAGTTACACATGGAGTAAAACAAACATACAGTCAATAATACAGTAGAAACAAGTCTAGGCCATGGTGGCGAAATAAATACAATATAGCAAGTAAAACACTGGAATGGTAGATTTGCAGTGGAAGAATGTGCAAAGTAGAGATAGAAATAATGTGGTGCAAATAAATAGGCTTATGGCGTTCACCTTTCACCTCCTTTCCCATAAATACCTTACATCCTCTGCATTATAATCATAGGCATTATATTTAGACATTGCATCTAGTAGCTCCCATCGTTTCCTCTTGGCAGTGGAGGAGTGTTGGATGAGTGATTCTTCAGCAGTTCTTTTCGGTGTGATTTCGGGTAAGAGCCAACTTCAAGGAAACCAATTTTATTCAACACACCTGTATAAACAGCTCTTCTTCTGTCTGCTATAAGGCTTGTGTTGTGATACAGGACCATTAGATACGAGTAAAGACCGTGTTCAGAACCGGAGGAGGGGGATGTGATGATGGTATTTATTTGAACATTTATGACAATTTTCCGATTTCAGTATCAAACAACATGATGGAAGACACAGTAAACTGCAGAGGTTTAGATGGACTATAAAGGTCATATTGTTACACATTTGAGAAATATAATAAACATAAAGAACAGGCTTACTTGGTTGAGTACTTGTCATGCTAAGAGGACAAGCATCAATCACAATTCATACTAAACATGGGAAACTGTAATTATATACACATGTTTTCTGTCATTTTCAAGTATATTCTTCCGTTCAGGTGAGAAAACATTTTGGTCCAATCTGAAGGCTCTTCTTTCTGCGTCAGTTCACTTAGACATAGAACCATTTGTCAACTGAGAAAAGAAGTAAAAAATGTTCCATTGTAAGTGTGAAATCCAATAAAGTTGAATATATAGATATATAGATAACGTATAGAGATATTTTGTAAATAAATCACAGGTGTATTGAATTTAAATAAGATTAATTTCACATCAAAGCACATACCAATGGAATTAACTAACAAAGGAAATACACACCTGCACTTGGAATAGGGTCTTCAGGGCCAAAAACACATGCCTACAAGACAATATCATTATTATCAATATTATTTATCAAGCACACATTAATATTACAGCTGAGCTGTTTTAGTAGGATAAGCCAAATAGTATGATAAGTGAAAGGAACTCACGGCATCAACAACAGCCTTAGCATCAGTAGTGGAACAGCAGAATGGACTGTCTGTGACACAAGTGTTGGTACTGGATCAGAAGATGGGAGAAAAACACAAATAGAACTGTTTTAGTTGAGAAGAAAGGGATGCCTCTGTAAAAACGCAAATAGAACTGTTTTAGTTGAGAAGACTCTGTAAAAACACAAATAGAACTGTTTTAGTTGAGAAGACTCTGTAAAAACACAAATAGAACTGTTTTAGTTGAGAAGACTGTAAAAACACAAATAGAACTGTTTTAGTTGAGAAGACTCTGTAAAAACACAAATAGAACTGTTTTAGTTGAGAAGACTCTGTAAAAACACAAATAGAACTGTTTTAGTTGAGAAGACTCTGTAAAAACACAAATAGAACTGTTTTAGTTGAGAAGACTCTGTAAAAACACAAATAGAACTGTTTTAGTTGAGAAGACTCTGTAAAAACACAAATAGAACTGTTTTAGTTGAGAAGACTGTAAAAACGCAAATAGAACTGTTTTAGTTGAGAAGACTCTGTAAAAACACAAATAGAACTGTTTTAGTTGAGAAGACTGTAAAAACACAAATAGAACTGTTTTAGTTGAGAAGACTCTGTAAAAACGCAAATAGAACTGTTTTAGTTGAGAAGACTCTGTAAAAACACAAATAGAACTGTTTTAGTTGAGAAGACTCTGTAAAAACACAAATAGAACTGTTTTAGTTGAGAAGACTGTAAAAACGCAAATAGAACTGTTTTAGTTGAGAAGACTGTAAAAACACAAATAGAACTGTTTTAGTTGAGAAGACTGTAAAAACACAAATAGAACTGTTTTAGTTGAGAAGACTCTGTAAAAACGCAAATAGAACTGTTTTAGTTGAGAAGACTCTGTAAAAACACAAATAGAACTGTTTTAGTTGAGAAGACTGTAAAAACACAAATATAACTGTTTTAGTTGAGAAGACTCTGTAAAAACACAAATATAACTGTTTTAGTTGAGAAGACTCTGTAAAAACACAAATAGAACTGTTTTAGTTGAGAAGACTCTGTAAAAACACAAATAGAACTGTTTTAGTTGAGAAGACTCTGTAAAAACACAAATAGAACTGTTTTAGTTGAGAAGACTGTAAAAACGCAAATAGAACTGTTTTAGTTGAGAAGACTCTGTAAAAACACAAATAGAACTGTTTTAGTTGAGAAGACTCTGTAAAAACACAAATAGAACTGTTTTAGTTGAGAAGACTCTGTAAAAACACAAATAGAACTGTTTTAGTTGAGAAGACTGTAAAAACGCAAATAGAACTGTTTTAGTTGAGAAGACTCTGTAAAAACACAAATAGAACTGTTTTAGTTGAGAAGACTGTAAAAACACAAATAGAACTGTTTTAGTTGAGAAGACTCTGTAAAAACGCAAATAGAACTGTTTTAGTTGAGAAGACTCTGTAAAAACACAAATAGAACTGTTTTAGTTGAGAAGACTCTGTAAAAAACACAAATAGAACTGTTTTAGTTGAGAAGACTGTAAAAACGCAAATAGAACTGTTTTAGTTGAGAAGACTCTGTAAAAACACAAATAGAACTGTTTTAGTTGAGAAGACTGTAAAAACACAAATAGAACTGTTTTAGTTGAGAAGACTCTGTAAAAACGCAAATAGAACTGTTTTAGTTGAGAAGACTCTGTAAAAACACAAATAGAACTGTTTTAGTTGAGAAGACTGTAAAAACACAAATATAACTGTTTTAGTTGAGAAGACTCTGTAAAAACACAAATATAACTGTTTTAGTTGAGAAGACTCTGTAAAAACACAAATAGAACTGTTTTAGTTGAGAAGACTGTAAAAACGCAAATAGAACTGTTTTAGTTGAGAAGACTCTGTAAAACACAAATAGAACTGTTTTAGTTGAGAAGACTGTAAAAACACAAATAGAACTGTTTTAGTTGAGAAGACTCTGTAAAAACGCAAATAGAACTGTTTTAGTTGAGAAGACTCTGTAAAAACACAAATAGAACTGTTTTAGTTGAGAAGACTCTGTAAAAACACAAATAGAACTGTTTTAGTTGAGAAGACTGTAAAAACGCAAATAGAACTGTTTTAGTTGAGAAGACTCTGTAAAAACACAAATAGAACTGTTTTAGTTGAGAAGACTGTAAAAACACAAATAGAACTGTTTTAGTTGAGAAGACTCTGTAAAAACGCAAATAGAACTGTTTTAGTTGAGAAGACTCTGTAAAAACACAAATAGAACTGTTTTAGTTGAGAAGACTGTAAAAACACAAATATAACTGTTTTAGTTGAGAAGACTCTGTAAAAACACAAATATAACTGTTTTAGTTGAGAAGACTGTAAAAACACAAATAGAACTGTTTTAGGTGAGAAGACTGTAAAAACACAAATAGAACTGTTTTAGGTGAGAAGACTGTAAAAACACAAATATAACTGTTTTAGTTGAGAAGACTCTGTAAAAACACAAATAGAACTGTTTTAGTTGAGAAGACTCTGTAAAAACACAAATAGAACTGTTTTAGTTGAGAAGACTCTGTAAAAACACAAATAGAACTGTTTTAGTTGAGAAGACTGTAAAAACGCAAATAGAACTGTTTTAGTTGAGAAGACTCTGTAAAAACACAAATAGAACTGTTTTAGTTGAGAAGACTGTAAAAACACAAATAGAACTGTTTTAGTTGAGAAGACTCTGTAAAAACGCAAATAGAACTGTTTTAGTTGAGAAGACTGTAAAAACACAAATAGAACTGTTTTAGTTGAGAAGACTGTAAAAACACAAATAGAACTGTTTTAGTTGAGAAGACTGTAAAAACACAAATAGAACTGTTTTAGTTGAGAAGACTCTGTAAAAACGCAAATAGAACTGTTTTAGGTGAGAAGACTGTAAAAACACAAATAGAACTGTTTTAGTTGAGAAGACTGTAAAAACACAAATAGAACTGTTTTAGGTGAGAAGACTGTAAAAACACAGATAGAACTGTTTTAGTTGAGAAGACTCTGTAAAAACGCAAATAGAACTGTTTTAGTTGAGAAGACTGTAAAAACACAAATAGAACTGTTTTAGGTGAGAAGACTGTAAAAACACAAATAGAACTGTTTTAGTTGAGAAGACTGTAAAAACACAAATAGAACTGTTTTAGGTGAGAAGACTGTAAAAACACAAATAGAACTGTTTTAGTTGAGAAGACTGTAAAAACACAAATAGAACTGTTTTAGTTGAGAAGACTGTAAAAACACAAATAGAACTGTTTTAGGTGAGAAGACTGTAAAAACACAAATAGAACTGTTTTAGTTGAGAAGACTCTGTAAAAACACAAATAGAACTGTTTTAGTTGAGAAGACTGTAAAAACACAAATAGAACTGTTTTAGTTGAGAAGACTCTGTAAAAACACAAATAGAACTGTTTTAGTTGAGAAGACTCTGTAAAAACACAAATAGAACTGTTTTAGTTGAGAAGACTCTGTAAAAACACAAATAGAACTGTTTTAGTTGAGAAGACTCTGTAAAAACACAAATAGAACTGTTTTAGTTGAGAAGACTCTGTAAAAACACAAATAGAACTGTTTTAGTTGAGAAGACTGTAAAAACACAAATAGAACTGTTTTAGTTGAGAAGACTCTGTAAAAACACAAATAGAACTGTTTTAGTTGAGAAGACTCTGTAAAAACACAAATAGAAATGTTCTAGTAAAAACAAGTCATTGACTGAACTAAACCGTCTTATATTGTTTTATCGTTGTTTGTTTTTACTCGTCCTCGTAGCAATGCATCCGCATCACTGACAGCGTATTGAACAGACGGCCATATTACACAGAGACTGTAAATGTATATCTCAGTCTCACCAGTTCAGTTCTCCAGCGTTGGTCTTGTTGGAGATCAGCGCCTTCCCAAAACTCATGAGTTTCCTTGACTGTCTTAAGAGCAAAGTCCTGGGGGAAAGCATGTCAAATGATTCCCTGCATGCTTAAGAAAATAAAACTCTGCATACACCTCCACTATACTACTCTCTGTACTGAGCAGAAAGTACAGTGTGTCCCGAATGGCACCCTCGTCCCTTTATAGTGTACTTCTTTTGACCAGGGCCCATCAAAAGTAGTGCACTATGGGATCGAGTTCCACCCTTGATATGTTCCATATTTCAATATAAAAAAAGAGCAACTATGTGTGCTTACATTTGCAATACACTGTTTTATTCTATTGTGTGTGATTGAGTGTATATATTTGTTTTTTTAACCTTTATTTAACTAGGCAAGTCAGTTAAAAACACATTTTTATTGACAATGACGGCATAGGAACAGTGGGTTAACTGCCTGTTCAGAGGCAGAACGACAGATTTGTACCTTGTCAGCATAGGGGTTTGAACTGGCGACCTTACGGTTACAAATCCAACGCTATAACCACTAGGCTACCCTGCCGCCTGTCCTATGAGTAATTTAGAGCAGGGGTGTCAAAGCATTGTGTTTCGTCCGGAGGGAGGCACTGAAAATCGGTTGTATTTCCACGCCGTCAAAATTATAAAAAAATGGTTTCCTCTAACCACAGTGAGGAATTTCCCATGCTTCCTGACTGTCTAGTTTTCATTTGGTTGATTTGGGTGCTACACAGTCAGGAAACTCTATGACTGTAGGGCCATTATCACTGCTACACAGTCAGGAAACTGTATGACTGTAGGGCCATTATCACTGCTACACAGTCAGGAAACTCTATGACTGTAGGGCCATTATCACTGCTACACAGTCAGGAAACTCTATGACTGTAGGGCCAGTATCACTGCTACACAGTCAGAAAACTCTATGACTGTAGGGCCAGTATCACTGCTACACAGTCAGGAAACTCTATGACTGTAGGGCCAATATCACAACTACACAGTCAGGAAACTCTATGACTGTAGGGCCATTATCATAACTACACAGTCAGGAAACTCTATGACTGTAGGGCCATTATCACTGCTACACAGTCAGGAAACTCTATGACTGTAGGGCCAGTATCACAACTATACAGTCAGGAAACTCTATGACTGTAGGGCCATGATCACTGCTACACAGTCAGGAAACTCTATGGCTGTAGGGCCATTATCACTGCTACACAGTCAGGAAACTCTATGACTGCAGGGCCATTATCACTGCTACACAGTCAGGAAACTCTATGACTGCAGGGCCATTATCACTGCTACACAGTCAGGAAACTATGACTGTAGGACCAGTATCACTGCTACACAGTCAGGAAACTCTATGACTGTAGGGCCATTATCACAACTACACAGTTTCATTTTAAAGTATATTGAGTTAGTTTTCCCACCGTTTATTTTACTCATACCAGCCGTGGGCTGGAATTGGACCCCCTCGCGAGCCAGATTGGACCCCCTTTCGGCCTGCGGGCCATGGGTTTGACATCCCTGATTTAGAGGAAGAATCCAATAGTAACTGACATCAATATCAATGTCTTGCTATTGGGCTTTGCTCTTGTAGGCCTTCTGTGTAGTACAAACAGGTGAGAACTGTATTGTTACCCTGTCCTTGAACTCTCCGTTAAATGCAAACTGGTTCTCAGGTTTTCCATCGGGAACTTTATATTTTTTAGACCACTCAAATGTAGCTTCCAGATACCCAGGCTTGAGTCTTCTTGCGTCATCAATATCTGCATTGATCACAAGAAGAAGATGTGTAATTCCATGGTTAGCCACAAACACATTTATAACACCCACTACTGTGCAACCGTTGATCAGATATCAGACAGGCGTTCAGCGTCTTAAAAGGTCTCTGAAGAAAGTAAGTAACCTTGTCAGGCCAGAATGGCCCATCAACTCACTACGTATTGACACCGGATCCTGTTTCTGTAGCGTGAGGCAGCTCGACGTATAAGTGCATCATTCTGGACAGGATGCTAGTCCTATTAAGGGGCCTCTAAAAAGAACTATATAAATCCCAATACATTCTGAATATGTATTAGATGTCCTCCTACTGTTAAAGTTGTTGGCCTCTGGATCCTCCATGTTGATGACAATGACTTTCCAGTCTGTTTCTCCTTCGTCGATCAGAGCCAGAGTGCCCAACACCTTGACTTTAATCACCTCTCCACGAGAGCACACCTCAAAATCACAACGAGAGGGAGATGAAGAGAAGAAGACAAGAAGAAAGACAAAGAAGTAGAAGAAGTAAAAGAAGTAGAAGTAGAAGAAGAGAGAAAGAGAAAGAGAGAGAGAGAAGAGAGAGAGAGAGAGAGAGAAAGAAAGAGAGAGAGAGAGAGAGAGAGAGAGAGAGAGAGAGAGAGAGAGAGAGAGAAAGAAACAAAGAGAGAAAGAAAGAGAGAAAGAAAGAAAGAAGAAAGAGAAACAAAGAGAGAGAAGAGAGAGAAGAAGAGAAAGAAAGAAAGAAAGAAAGAAAGAAAGAAGAAAGAAACAAAGAGAGAAAGAGAGAGAGAGAAAAGAGAAAGAAGAGAGAAGCGAGAGAGAGAAAGAGAGAGAGAAAAAGCGAGAGAGAAGAGAGAGAAGAGAGAGAGAGAGAGGGAGAAAGAGAGAGAGAAAGAGAGGGAGAGAGAGAAAGAGAGCGAGAGACAGAGAGAGAAGAAGAGAGAGAGAGAATGAGATTGACAACATTTAAATTAGAAGACTATGAATTAAGATAGTACATTCATACAACCATGTTCCTTAGACAAGTAGAAAACACACACTGAGTAACAACAGAATGTTTAGTCCATTCAATAAAGTTGTAGTGCAGTACCTTGTATCCTATGTCACAGATGTCAATAGGGTCATTGTCACCACAGCATCCTGTATCTGCGTCTTTATGGCCTGGGTCCTCCCATGTCTGATAAATAAATAAAGATGAGAGAACAGTGATTGATAACCTGATTCTATTTTAAATAAACCACAACTTATAAAAGGCCTTATAGAACATTCATAACCCCTATAGATGCTTCATAAATCATTCATAACCCCTATAAATGCTTCATAAATCATTCATACCCCCTATAGATGCTTCATAAATCATTCATAACCCCTATAGATGCTTCATAAATCATTCATAACCCCTATAGATGCTTCATAAATCATTAATAACCCCTATAGATGCTTCATAAATCATTTATAAACCCTATAGATGCTTCATAAACCATTCATAACCCCTATAGATGCTTCATAAATCATTCATAAACCCTATAGATGCTTCATAAATCATTCATAACCCCTATAGATGCTTCATAAATCATTCATAACCCCTATAGATGCTTCGGAAATCATTCATAAACCCTATAGATGCTTCATAAATCATTAATAAACCCTATAGATGCTTCATAAATCATTCATAACCCCTACAGATGCTTCATAAATCATTCATAACCCCTATAGATACTTCATAAATCATTCATAACCCCCTATAGATGCTTCATAAATTATTCATAAACCCTATAGATGCTTCATAAATCATTCATAACCCCTATAGATGCTTCATAAATCATTCATAACCCCTATAGATGCTTCATAAATCATTCATAACCCCTATAGATGCTTCATAAATCATTCATTTCCCCTATAGATGCGTCAGAAATCATTCATAGGCAAAACTCATGCTAGAAAGCTACTGATAAGGAAGGAAAAAAATGTGTTTTCTCTTTTAAACTGTAATTTTTATAAACTTTCAATAAATTTACCAAAATGTTTCTATTCTAGGGAGAGATGGTCCACCCCTGGGTAACTTGCCTGAGGATGGCTCCATAATTCCAGATGTATCCTTTGTGTGGAAACACGTTGGCCACATACTTGAAGGTTCCCCTTCTTGATGTCTTGCTTCAATGGATTTAGAGGGTCTTTGGTGGCAATCTGAGGAAAAGAATACAACATTCACGTAAAACAACATGTCTTGCTTCGATGGATTTAGAGGGTCTTTGATGGCAATCTGAGGAAAAGAATACAACATTCACCTGAAACAACGAACGGAAATATTAAGTGACGGTTGACTTTGAAACCTGTTTACTATGCGTTTGCAATAGAATACTGAATAAACAATAAGCATAAAACCATACGGCTAATTCTAATTGGAGTGGAGCGAGAACTTCACCTCTGTCTCAGCAGAGCTTCTTTCAAGGTGCCGTACATTGAGGCTAACAAAGGATCATACAAGACAAGTACTGAAACAAACCTCCATCTTTGCATTGGTCCATCTGGGTACCTCAACAACAGCATGGAAGATGTTCTGTTGGAGGAAATAACCAAGGTTAACACCAATGTTTCAGATATCACCACATTTATATTGAAAAACACAATTACATTTGGGGCGGCAGGGTAGCCTCGTGGTTAGAGCGTTGGACTAGTAACCGGAAGGTTGCAAGTTCAACCCCCCGAGCTGACAAGGTACAAATCTGTCGTTCTACCCCTGAACAGGCAGTTAACCCACTGTTCCTAGGCCGTCATTGAAAATAAGAATTTGTTCTTAACTGACTTGCCTGGTTCAATAAAGGTAAAAAAAAAAAAAAGATTGTTGATTAATCACACACACACACACACCTGAGCTTCATCTGCATAAATTGGTATGTCATGGAATGGAGAGAGGTATTTTCCCTCAGTAGTTCCTGTGTAGAGAGACAGTGATGAATGCACAGTATATCAGAAACATTCCACTGTACTAATGCATTGCAGTAACTTCAAACAACCTGATTATTAATGAACAGTGACGTGGGGGACTTACGTCAACATGGAGCTCATCAACTCACATACAGACATACTGTAGATGCCTATACTGTAGCATGAGAGACATACTGTAGATGTCTATACTGTAACATGAGAGATATACTGTAGATGCCTATACTGTAGCATGAGAGACATACTGTAGATGTCTAAACTGTAGCATGAGAGCCATACTGTAGATGTCTACACTGTAGCATGAGAGGCACACTGTAGATGTCTATACTGTAGCATGAGAGCCATACTGTAGATGTCTATACTGTAGCATGAGGGCCATACTGTAGATGTCTACACTGTAGCATGAGAGGCACACTGTAGATGTCTATACTGTAGCATGAGAGACATACTGTAGATGTCTACACTGTAGCATGAGAGGCACACTGTAGATGTCTATACTGTAGCATGAGAGCCATACTGTAGATGCCTATACTGTAGCATGAGAGCCATACTGTAGATGTCTACACTGTAGCATGAGAGGCACACTGTAGATGTCTATACTGTAGCATGAGAGCCATACTGTAGATGCCTATACTGTAGCATGAGAGCCATACTGTAGATGTCTATACTGTAGCATGAGAGGCACACTGTAGATGTCTATACTGTAGCATGAGAGCCATACTGTAGATGTCTATACTGTAGCATGAGAGACATACTGTAGATGTCTACACTGTAGCATGAGAGACACACTGTAGATGTCTACACTGTAGCATGAGAGGCACACTGTAGATGTCTATACTGTAGCATGAGAGCCATACTGTAGATGTCTATACTGTAGCATGAGGGCCATACTGTAGATGTCTACACTGTAGCATGAGAGGCACACTGTAGATGTCTATACTGTAGCATGAGAGACATACTGTAGATGTCTACACTGTAGCATGAGAGGCACACTGTAGATGTCTATACTGTAGCATGAGAGCCATACTGTAGATGCCTATACTGTAGCATGAGAGCCATACTGTAGATGTCTACACTGTAGCATGAGAGGCACACTGTAGATGTCTATACTGTAGCATGAGAGCCATACTGTAGATGCCTATACTGTAGCATGAGAGCCATACTGTAGATGTCTATACTGTAGCATGAGAGGCACACTGTAGATGTCTATACTGTAGCATGAGAGCCATACTGTAGATGTCTATACTGTAGCATGAGAGACATACTGTAGATGTCTACACTGTAGCATGAGAGACACACTGTAGATGTCTATACTGTAGCATGAGAGCCATACTGTAGATGTCTATACTGTAGCATGAGAGACATACTGTAGATGCCTATACTGTAGCATGAGAGCCATACTGTAGATGTCTATACTGTAGCATGAGAGACACACTGTAGATGTCTATACTGTAGCATGAGAGATATACTGTAGATGTCTATACTGTAGCATGAGAGACACACTGTAGATGCCTATACTGTAGCATGAGAGCCATACTGTAGATGCCTATACTGTAGCATGAGAGACATACTGTAGATGCCTATACTGTAGCATGAGAGACATACTGTAGATGTCTATACGGTAGCATGAGAGCCATACTGTAGATGCCTATACTGTAGCATGATAGCCATACTGTAGATGCCTATACTGTAGCATGAGAGACATACTGTACATGCCTATACTGTAGCATGAGAGACATACTGTAGATGCCTATACTGTAGCATGAGAGCCATACTGTAGATGCCTATACTGTAGATGCCTATACTGTAGCATGAGAGACATACTGTAGATGCCTATACTGTAGCATGAGAGCCATACTGTAGATGCCTATACTGTAGATGCCTATACTGTAGCATGAGAGACATACTGTAGATGCCTATACTGTAGCATGAGACATACTGTAGATGCCTATACTGTAGCATACGAGCCATACTGTAGATGCCTATACTGTAGCATGAGAGCCATACCGTAGATGCCTATACTGTAGCATGAGGGCCATACTGTAGATGCCTATACTGTAGCATGAGGGCCATACTGTAGATGCCTATACTGTAGCATGAGAGCCATACTGTAGATGCTTATACTGTAGCATGAGAGCCATACTGTAGATGCCTATACTGTAGCATGAGAGACATACTGTAGATGCCTATGCTGTAGCATGAGAGACATACTGTAGATGCCTATACTGTAGCATGAGAGCCATACTGTAGATGCCTATACTGTAGCATGAGAGCCATACTGTAGATGCCTATGCTGTAGCATGAGAGACATACTGTAGATGCCTATACTGTAGCATGAGAGACATACTGGAGATGCCTATACTGTAGCATGAGTGACATACTGTAGTGTGTACATGTCAAGCTGTGTAGCTACCACCACTAAGCTAGTTCATTACGTACCGAGCTGACGCAACTACAGTCTAATGTCTTTAGCTCCATATATATATATATATATATATATATATATACACCAAACTATACACTGATGTATTGAAAGAGCTGGTCACTCACTGAAGAACACCCTGTAGTCCAGTGTGTTGGGCTTTTGCCTCTCCTCGATGGTGAAGCTCATGTCCTACTGCCTTATTGTGTTCACTCTGCTTCTTGGTACTGCTGCTAGTGGGCGTACTTCCTGTGCTGCCTGTAGGAGTAGATAATGGGAAGCCCATCGCCTCGTCCTGCAGGTTAACTAGTAGGTTAAGACCGTAGGTTGGCGTGTGAAGGAGAGTGTGAGCAGGAGGCATGTGCTCCTCTTATGGCCATGGCAACGCATTGGGTTGGTGACGTCAGGCTTGATCTGTGATCTGTGAGTGTGTGTATGTGTGTGTGTCTGTGTGACAACAGAAGGGGTGGGGGGGGGCAAGTCTATGGGCTCTGTGTTAGTCGGTGATCAAAGGAACTACCTTCAACGTTACAATAACTGCACCGTTAAATATATCACAGGACACAGGTGAATTTAGTCTTTGAGAAAGCTATAATTGGTCCTTGGTAGCCTAACCTAATCTATCTGCTGTACAGTCCTACCACTTCTTTGTAAGTCCCTGATCCCTACTGCTGTATAAGACAACTAGATCAGAGACTAGTCTAAACGCAATACATTACTGTCCTTGCTTGGTATGTGTTTTGATGCCCAGTTGTAACGACCGTTGTTGGTGGAAGGAGAGGATGACCAAAATGCAGCGTGGTAAGTGTCCATATTGATAATTTATTATCATAAAGAACACTAAACAAAATAACAACGGAGAATGAACGAAACGAAACAGTCCTGTCTGGTGTCGACACAAAACAGAAAACAATCACCCACAACTCAAAAGTGAAACCGGGCTACCTAAGTATGGTTCTCGATCAGGGACAACGATTGACAGCTGCCTCTGATTGAGAACCATACCAGACCAAACACAGAAATCCCAAAACATAGAAAAAGGAACATAGACAACATAAAACAAAGACATAACAAAAGATCTAAGGTCAGAACGTGACACCAGTTCCCTCCATAATGTAGTAGATATACAGTATAACAGCGTCAGCTGGCCTAAATGTCAGGGCTTTCTGAAACCCTTTTCATTCCAACTGAAACAGATGGAGCTGACTGGTGGTTAGAGTTCGACCAATTAACACCATGCTTAAGTCGTATGTCCATGGCATGACCTTTCACCACCTGTCCCAATTGGCACCCTATTCCCTAAATAGTGCACTGCTTTTGACCAGAGACCTATGGTGCATTAGGGCAATCTTAGAGTGTAAATGCAAATAAAATAAATATCATACACTTATTCATGCTCTGAAAACAGATAATAACCTAGTATTCATGCTCTGAAAACAGATAATAACCTGGTCTTCATGCTCTGAAAACAGATAATAACCTGGTCTTCATGCTCTGAAAACAGATAATAACCTGGTCTTCATGCTCTGAAAACAGATAATAACCTGGTCTTCATGCTCTGAAAACAGATAACCCGGTCTTCATGCTCTGAAAACAGATAATAACCTGGTCTTCATGCTCTGAAAACAGATAATAACCTGGTCTTCATGCTCTGAAAACAGATAACCCGGTCTTCATGCTCTGAAAACAGATAATAACCTGGTCTTCATGCTCTGAAAACAGATAACCCGGTCTTCATGCTCTGAAAACAGATAACCCGGTCTTCATGCTCTGAAAACAGATAATAACCTGGTCTTCATGCTCTGAAAACAGATAATAACCTGGTCTTCATGCTCTGAAAACAGATAACCCGGTCTTCATGCTCTGAAAACAGATAATAACCTGGTCTTCATGCTCTGAAAACAGATAATAACCTGGTCTTCATGCTCTGAAAACAGATAATAACCTGGTCTTCATGCTCTGAAAACAGATAACCCAGTATTCATGCTCTGAAAACAGATAATAACCCAGTATTCATGCTCTGAAAACAGATAATAACTTAGTCTTCATGCACATAATTTGTTATGCAGTTACCTACCTATCTGGTCTAAACTCCTTACCTTGAATTTGGCCTTGGTTCATCATCCCTCTTATGAATGTCTCCGACTTAAAAATAAGTCCATTTACATTTCCACACAACGGGTCGTGAAACAATCAACCAAACTAGATAGACTACATTTAGCAAGCAAATTAATCCAAGGAGCTGATCAAATACAAATGTGGAATAAAAATATTTATTCTTTGTTTTCTAAATGAGTAAAGTCAGTCCATTCGCATGTGAAGCTACAAAGTGGGTGACGCAAGTGAACTCAGTCTGATTGATTTAGTCGTCCTCTACACAAGGAGGGACAGCATCTCTCCAGTTAGGATTGATTTAGTTGTCCTCTACACAAGGGACAGCATCTCTCCAGTTAGGATTGATTTAGTCGCCCTCTACACAAGGAGGGGCAGCATCTCTCCAGTTAGGATTGATTTAGTTGCCCTCTACACAAGGAGGGACAGCATCTCTCCAGTTAGGATTGATTTAGTCGTCCTCTACACAAGGGACAGCATCTCTCCAGTTAGGATGATAGGTTGAAGATACATTTTTTTTTAAGACGTAGCATTTAATTGCTATTCCTTTGGTGATGAAAACAGCCCATTGTTCATAAGGACTATGTACTTAGGTGTAGCTCCTGGTGCTCTCTGGAAAGGCTACCGCAAAAGTGTAAACAGCAACATCTAGTCATCTCTGAACTGAGCACAACTCAAATGGACTTTCAGTAATGGCAGCAACTACAGTAGGCTCACGTGTTCTGTTCTGGAGAGGCCTCAAGTTTGATCGTTCCATTACAGCAAACATGGGGGAAAAATATGTAATGATTAGAGGCCAAACAATTGAATCTCTGGAGAATCAAAAGCAACTAATTGTACTATTGAAAAAGTCTGAAGGCACAGCATGCAATCCTCATTGTCTCCAGGTGTGGATGAACTGTCCATCTTAGAAGAAGACAAGGTCTTAGTTGTCTGTTGTAGTTTGAATTTCAAATGTTTGAGGAAATTGTTGAATGGCAGTTAACAAGTTGTTGTCCAAAGGATTTGCCTTCAAGTTGATACACTTCAGAGCTGGCATGGCCTGCAACTTTTCCATGGGGACGTCTGTTGGAGAGATGAGAAGACACATTTTTAGACATTTGAGAAAGAGCCAATGAATGTTCACAAGAAACTAAAGGCGTCATTACGTCTGGTTCCTGATGCACCACACTTCTCCCACTTCTCTGCACTTGCTCACTTTCTCTCACGGATTAAACAACGGTATTAACTGCCTCCACCCGATTGTAACACCAATCCAATGGTATTAACTTCCTCCAGTCAATTCTAACAATCCAACGGTATCATCTCCCTCCAGCCAATTGTAACACCAATCCAAATGTATAAACTTCCTCCAGCAAATTGTAACACCAATCCAATGCTTTTAAATCCTTAGAAGAAATGTAGAGAATGGGAACGCAGCACTGACTACATCTTACCAGTGATGTCATTCCCTTCCAGGTTGATTCTTTCCAGTGACTGGATCTCCGTCAGTCTCTCGGGGAAGACAGACAACTTGTTGTTGGCCAAGTTGATGCTGGTCAGATGTTCCAGCTCGCCAACTACATCTGGCAGTTTAGTGATTACATTGCCGTGCAAGTCCAGTTCTGAAAAGATATTGGAAAATACTGCTAAATCACCAGCTAACGTACTAACGTATTCCTCACACAGATTCAACACATTCAGTCAAATATTTGTTAAATATTGGGTGTATTAGGCTAACCTGGTCCCAGATCTGTTTGTGCTCGTCTACTCCATTCTGTCATTGCCAAGCCAATGACAATTCCATAAGGTGCTGGCAAGTGAACAGAAACAGACTGGCCCCAGGCTACTGTTCGGCTGCTATGCTGGCCCCAGGCTACTGTTCGGCTGCTATGCTGGCCCCAGGCTACTGTTCGGCTGCTATGCTGGCCCCAGGCTACTGTTCGGCTGCTATGCTGGCCCCAGGCTACTGTTCGGCTGCTATGCTGGTCCCAGGCTACTGTTCGGCTGCTATGCTGGCCCCAGGCTACTGTTCGGCTGCTATGCTGCCCCAGGCTACTGTTCGGCTGCTATGCTGGCCCCAGGCTACTGTTCGGCTGCTATGTTGGTCCCAGGCTACTGTTCGGCTGCTATGCTGGCCCCAGGCTACTGTTCGGCTGCTATGCTGGCCCCAGGCTACTGTTCGGCTGCTATGCTGGCCCCAGGCTACTGTTCGGCTGCTATGCTGGCCCCAGGCTACTGTTCGGCTGCTATGCTGGCCCCAGGCTACTGTTCGGCTGCTATGCTGCCCCAGGCTACTGTTCGGCTGCTATGCTGGCCCCAGGCTACTGTTCGGCTGCTATGCTGGTCCCAGGCTACTGTTCGGCTGCTATGCTGGCCCCAGGCTACTGTTCGGCTGCTATGCTGGCCCCAGGCTACTGTTCGGCTGCTATGCTGGCCCCAGGCTACTGTTCGGCTGCTATGCTGGCCCCAGGCTACTGTTCGGCTGCTATGCTGGCCCCAGGCTACTGTTCGGCTGCTATGCTGGCCCCAGGCTACTGTTCGGCTGCTATGCTGGCCCCAGGCTACTGTTCGGCTGCTATGCTGGCCCCAGGCTACTGTTCGGCTGCTATGCTGGCCCCAGGCTACTGTTCGGCTGCTATGCTGGCCCCAGGCTACTGTTCGGCTGCTATGCTGGCCCCAGGCTACTGTTCGGCTGCTATGCTGGTCCCAGGCTACTGTTCGGCTGCTATGCTGGCCCCAGGCTACTGTTCGGCTGCTATGCTGCCCCAGGCTACTGTTCGGCTGCTATGCTGGCCCCAGGCTACTGTTCGGCTGCTATGTTGGTCCCAGGCTACTGTTCGGCTGCTATGCTGGCCCCAGGCTACTGTTCGGCTGCTATGCTGGCCCCAGGCTACTGTTCGGCTGCTATGCTGGCCCCAGGCTACTGTTCGGCTGCTATGCTGGCCCCAGGCTACTGTTCGGCTGCTATGCTGGCCCCAGGCTACTGTTCGGCTGCTATGCTGCCCCAGGCTACTGTTCGGCTGCTATGCTGGCCCCAGGCTACTGTTCGGCTGCTATGCTGGTCCCAGGCTACTGTTCGGCTGCTATGCTGGCCCCAGGCTACTGTTCGGCTGCTATGCTGGCCCCAGGCTACTGTTCGGCTGCTATGCTGGCCCCAGGCTACTGTTCGGCTGCTATGCTGGCCCCAGGCTACTGTTCGGCTGCTATGCTGGCCCCAGGCTACTGTTCGGCTGCTATGCTGGCCCCAGGCTACTGTTCGGCTGCTATGCTGGCCCCAGGCTACTGTTCGGCTGCTATGCTGGCCCCAGGCTACTGTTCGGCTGCTATGCTGGCCCCAGGCTACTGTTCGGCTGCTATGCTGGTCCCAGGCTACTGTTCGGCTGCTATGCTGGCCCCAGGCTACTGTTCGGCTGCTATGCTGCCCCAGGCTACTGTTCGGCTGCTATGCTGGCCCCAGGCTACTGTTCGGCTGCTATGCTGGCCCCAGGCTACTGTTCGGCTGCTATGCTGGCCCCAGGCTACTGTTCGGCTGCTATGCTGGCCCCAGGCTACTGTTCGGCTGCTATGCTGGCCCCAGGCTACTGTTCGGCTGCTATGCTGGCCCCAGGCTACTGTTCGGCTGCTATGCTGGCCCCAGGCTACTGTTCGGCTGCTATACAAAGATGTGTGCTACCTTAAAGATAAAGGCTTTAAAGCTATCAATCTGATAACTTGTGATAGTGTTATATAAAAGGCCCCTTCACTAAAACATGTTAAGTTTGGGGGTGTGGGGGTGGGGAGAGTATGTGTGCATAGCTACCTCTCAACTGAGTGAAGGTATTGAAGAATTTGCTAGTAACTCCCTTCATCTCATTGTCAGCCAACGTGACGACGTGTATCCTCTCTGCAACGCTGTTGAGGACCCTGAATACGCCATCTGGGAAACTGATCAGTTTGCAGTTTGACAGATCTAAAGAAGTAAAGGATAACAATTAGGAATGGCCATGCCACATCCCAAATGGCACCCTATTCCCCATTTAGTGCACTACTTTTGACCAGGGCCCATAGGGCTCTGTTCAAAAGTAGTGTACTACATAGGGAATAGGTTGCCATTTGGGATGCATGTATGAGAAAGCATGGCTTAGAGCTGAAGAAGATTAGTGTTATATTGAAGAGGTTATTTCAAAATAGACTTTACAGTCTGTCACGATCGTCGTAGTGACGAGACCAAAGCGCAGCGTGACGTGAATACATCTTTTAATGTAAGCTGAAAGACCATGAAAACAAACCGACCGTGACCGCTATAAACACTGAGCGCTATAAACACTGAGCGCTATAAACACTGAGCGCTATAAACACTGAGCGCTATAAACACTGAGCGCTATAAACATGCAACATCACATTTGACAATAACCCACAAAATAACCCAAGGAATATGGCTGCCTAAATATGGTTCCCAATCAGAGACAACGATAAACAGCTGCCTCTAATTGAGAACCAATCTAGGCAACCATAGACATATAAAACCCTAGAACGTAAACAACCCCATAAACCTACAAAACCCCTAGACAGTACAAAAACCCAAGATGAGACAAAAACACACATGCTACCCTCCTCACACCCTGACCTAACCAAAATATATAAAGAAAACAAAGAATACTCAGGTCAGGCGCGACACAGTCATACCTTGCTCAAATCTAACGTCACTGCAACCCTCTGGTTCTTATGTCAAATATGCAAATTAAGTTCACAAGAACGAGTCAGGCTGAGAGGACAATATAATATCATCCTTGGAAGGAGAGAGCTTTTGGTAACACATTACTGCCATCTGCTGGCCGAAAGTAGTAAGACTCAACAACCTGGATATACTTGAAGATCAGGGATCATCAACTACATTCAACTGTAGGCTGATTTCTCCTGGAGTGGATGGTCGGAGGGAACATAATTACAAATAATTTGTAGAATGCAAATTGACCGCAAGAAGCCTAAACAGACATAATGTTTGACTAAAACGTAATCCTTTCAAACCTTGCTTACATTTGTATACGATCACGTATCTTTCTACTATGCGTTGGAATAATTGGGAACAGATTTCTTCGATTAAAATCACTTGGAGCTGATTTACTGGTGTTTTTACAGTCTTTTATGACCAACAATGAAAATTAGACAAAGAATAATAATATACCATAGCAGTCAACAGTTTGGACACTCCTCCTTCAAGGGTTTTTCTTTGTTTGCTACTATTTTCTACATTGTAGAATCATAGTGAAGACGTCAAAACTATGAAATAACACATATGGAATCATGTAGTAACCCAAAAAAGTGTTAAACAAGCACTCCACGTGAAGCTGGTTGAGAGAACGCCAAGAGTGTGCAAAGCTGTCATCAAGGCAAAGGGTGGCTACATCAAGAGACTAAAATCTAAAATATATTTGAATTTGTTTAACACTTCTTTGGTTGCTACATGATTCCATATGTGTTATTTCATAGTTTTGATGTCTTCACTATTATTCTACAATGTAGAAAATAGTAAAAAAAATAAAGAAAAACTCTTGAAAGAGTAGGTGTATTTAAAAAAAAACTATTTTCTACATTGTAGAATAATAACGAAGACATCAATTAAATCAAAGGATTTAATGAACTTACCCAGAGTATCTTTATCTTCCTCCACTGTTGCATTGACCCTCCGGGCAACATTGGCCACAGCCTCTGCCATTATACTCGGTCTACGAATCTCACCTGGGGTAGAGATGGGGAGAGGTTGGTGTAATACTTCAGATATACATTTTAACCAGACATTTTCAAGTGAATTTTCTTTGGCATATTAAAATATTGTTAATTCATCAGGTTAATTAACATGGTTGTTGTTTTTTCATGCAATTTGGTAATTAGCTATTTTTAACATGTTACCAGGTCATGCATACAAGATTGCTCGTTGCAATTTTGTGTCAAGGATCCTCTATTGTACAATACATTAGAATGTTACAATGCATCTTGTTCAATGTCAGCCATTGCGGCAACATTGTCCTCTTCACTAAGTTCATACAAAATCACATTAATAACTTGATCACCTGTCCCACGTCAAGTTATAGGCGAGATACAACAGTTAGTTAGCTATTAAAGCGAGCTTAATTCGTAGTAATAGCTAAATTGCTAGCTTTCTAATGTAGCCTACTCATAATTCCACAAACGACGTCCGGGTGGAGATCTGTATAATAGATTGTACAATAGAATCAGCATATACTGTATGACGGAAGGTGGATCAACCTACCCTTAAACTTTAACTGTGGTTGACAGCTGAAAATGTTAGCAAGTCAGTTCAAGGCTCCGTCCAATCAAATCCATTCATTTTCAAACACCACCGTCAAATTTGGCGAGAGACTATTTTTAACCAAAGAGGATACACTGGGCTGAAGTCGATCGATGCATTTTTCAGATGATCTCTTCTGACATTATTGTTAAAATCAGTCCAATACTTCAAAATGGTTTGTTTTTGTGCGCAATTTGAGTTTAAAAACACTATTTTAGCCTCTTGTTGCCATCAATAGTTATATTGCTTCTACAGTACACGCTACCGTATTGACGAGAGTCATAGGCGCACAAGGAAGTTTCAGAGAAATAACTGCGAAGGACTACAGATTTAAATTCTGCCCATGTCTTACGCAGGATTGATCTGTATAAATATCAGTCTGTAACGGGTGTTAGGTTGTATCAAGTTGTGTCATCACAGTGTAGTGTCTCAGCACTAATAGCACATATACGACTAGATCAACTGATTGTTGAGTTATAACAGTATAAACATGGAAGTTCAGAGTTTGACCTACCTTAGGATCCTGGTTAGGACTTAGTCCGCTGTGTAATGACAGAGTTGTCCTGCCGCAGCCACTATTCTGGAAAACCCTGATTGGTCAACTATTTTTTGCTTTGTCAATGGACGCGAAGACAATGGGCATGTATTGAAACGTACTCTATTCATTCAACATTAAATCAATCATGGTGAATAGGATGCCAGGTGAATGAGGCCAGAAGATGCCGTTAGTGAATGTACTTTTTCCCCAATTGTCCTTGTTGCACGTTCTCACCAGTTACACATGAGTTATTACCTTGTACTTAATATCTGATATAGTTCTTGAGAAGTGGGCTATTTATAGTGAAGAACAAGTATTTATATTCCTGAACTTTTGGGACATTCATTTTTGTGTATTTTTTTTTTGTGATTTTGAGAGAAAAAAATAATAGAGATTTTGATCATTCTAAAAACTGAAATTCCATCCACCTATATTGTTTATTTTGTGTCAGGAATTTGTTTTGTTTTTTGGTGCCCCACTTGTCAGTCTAATAATACTGTGGTCAACAATCCAGCATGGTGCATTGCTCAACTCAGAGAATTCCAGAACCCATAGAATTAGAATGAATGAATATTCACAACAGGTCATTCTAGTGAATGTAAATATCGTGGGTTTTTTTTATAGACAAGAGTCATAAGCATATGTTATGTTACTAATGGATGAAGAACATGACAAATATTACCTACAAAATACATACACTTTAATCAGCTAACAAAATATTTTTACAATATGAAACATATTTATGACAAAATCCTCCTAAAACAGAGAGAGCAATAAATTAACATAAATACCCAAGCTTTATTTTATTATTATTTACAATAAATATAATGTCAATGTTCCGTTACACCCAGTAGGTGTATACTATAGTATAAACAGTGCTTAAATGGTGAACAACGCCATTTCCTATGACTTATAATGAAATGGCGGGTCCTCAAACTGATTCCTAAAAGCAGAAAGATAAAATCAGTCCCATTCTGAGAGAACCTCCATACTGTATATATCCAGGCGTTCTAAACATACAGGACATCTACCATACTGTATATATCCAGGCGTTCTAAACATACAGGACATCTACCATACTGTATATATCCAGGCGTTCTAAACATACAGGACATCTACCATACTGTATATATCCAGGCGTTCTAAACATACAGGACATCTACCATACTGTATATATCCAGGCGTTCTAAACATACAGGACATCTACCATACTGTATATATCCAGGCGTTCTAAACATACAGGACACCTACCATACTGTATATATCCAGGCGTTCTAAACATACAGGACATCTACCATACTGTATATATCCAGGCGTTCTAAACATACAGGACATCTACCATACTGTATATATCCAGGCGTTCTAAACATACAGGACATCTACCATACTGCTTGAGGAGTGCACAGTCACAATAACCAAAAGAACTAACACAAAGTGTTTTCTTATTGTTTTTCGACCATCTGATACAGACTCTTGGATAAGAGTTCTGTCAGTGAAATTCCACTCGAATGTTTTCCGGAACTCTCTGTTGCGTGCGTCCGAAGGAGACGAGTGGTAGCCTCGTCTCCATCTCAAGCGGTTGTGAGAAGACGGCCCCGGGCTTTGCTCCGGTCATTTCTTTACTGAAGGTCGGGTTCAAGCCTGTGACAGACGCTACAGGCAGCCACATTCATCCACAACCATATCCTCATGATGGCGAAGCAGCATTTCTCCATTCTCATAATACAGCATGCTTAGAGGACTCATCTTGGTGGGGGCGCAGCACGCCGAGGGAACCCGCTCAGGGTGGTAGTGTTTTAGGAGACTCTAGAGGGGAAAAAAGCATCAAGAAGCAATCTGCAAGTAAAGAAAAGCCAAACAACTTCAAATAGGCATGAAGCATTGCTATAGTATCTAATTGTTCTTATTTTTATTTTTTATTTAACCAGGCAAGTCAGTTAAGAACAAATTCTTATTTTCAATGACCTTCCGGTTACTAGTCCAACGCTCTAACCACTAGGCTACCCTGCCGCCCCAATGAGCTTTGTACCGTTAAGTTACATACGAAAACAGTAAAGATACATTTGAAAACCAATATATTCTATGACACATTTTGGAAAATCCCGTAGAAACACATTGAAACGTACCTGCATATAAGCATGATTTGTTGGGTTCAAGTCTTCTCCCAAAGGACTTGGACAGATCCCCTCACATCGATAGGCATTATACTTCTTTGGGAAGACGATCCAGGACCCCCAGCCTATCTGATTGAAGTCTACATGCATATCAACTCTTCGACAGAGAGACGGGTCAATCTCAATGTTTCCGCTAGACGCCTCTGGACCCCTCATGTCTGGTGGTTCCCTCTGGCCTGAGTGGCCCCTTTTTTTCCTGTGTCTCTTCGGCCTGCGGAACTTCTTGGACTCGGTGGTGGACAGGAACTTGGACTGTTCGGCCGTCTGGAGAAGACTGGCTTTGGCCTGGGAGCCCTCCTCTGACCCTGTATGAGAGAATACAACCAGTAAGGCTCTGTCGCTCACACACGGACTCTGCCGTGTTCTAGACACAGCCAACTGGACAGGATTCTGCCGTGTTCTAGACACAGCCAACTGGACAGGGTTCTGCTGTGTTGTAGACCCAGCCAACTGGACAGGGTTCTGCTGTGTTGTAGACCCAGCCAACTGGACAGGGTTCTGCTGTGTTGTAGACCCAGCCAACTGGACAGGGTTGGGGAAGTACACATCTCTCTTTGTCTTGTTTGGTGATCTCCTCTTCATTGAGCTCCTGGAAATCTGTTCCTGGCCGAGCCAGTTCAACAGCGGATCAGTAAGGTTGTACACCTTCCAGTGCTGAGAGGAGTTAATCACAGAGGAGACAGAGAAATATCCCACCAGCTGGTGTTCCTGGCAGATCCCCTGTGTCTGCCTGCACGGGTAGTCGTGGTGATGGTAGATCTCCACGGTAATGTTGGAAGCCCTCGTCGCCCGGGGAAACCTGAACCTGAGCTCCGCTGCTTGGATCCGTTCGTCGGCCAATAAGGTGGTCAGGTCAAAGGTTGCAGTCCAGCGTCGGGGTCTGTGAAATAAACCTATTGGAAAGAAGAAAAAATATATTAAAAAAATAAACAGATTTTTTAACATTTGTACTGACTTGTAGTTCTTTGAACATTATTATTTTTTTAACCTTTATTTTACTAGGCAAGTCAGTTAAGAACAAATTCTTATTTTCAATGACGGC
This sequence comes from Oncorhynchus masou masou, assembly GCF_036934945.1. Classification (NCBI taxonomy): domain Eukaryota; kingdom Metazoa; phylum Chordata; class Actinopteri; order Salmoniformes; family Salmonidae; genus Oncorhynchus; species Oncorhynchus masou. The sequence continues at coordinate 6,378,258 of NC_088235.1, forward strand.
CTAGGAACAGTGGGTTAACTGCCTGTTCAGGGGCAGAATGACAGATTTGTACCTTGTCAGCTCGGGGATTTGAACTTGCAACCTTTCGGTTACTAGTCCAACGCTCTAACCACTAGGCTACCCTGCCGCCTCTACACTCTAACCACTAGGCTACCCTGCCGCCTCTACACTCTAACCACTAGGCTACACTTGTTTCTGGTCTCATGTCAACTAAGTACTTCACATATATGTCTATTAGACAAACATACATCCAAGTTATCCACCTGGACCACCATACAATGTTGAGTACTTTAAGATTAGGCCTCTATATAGAAATACAATCAAATATTAGTTTTTTATGTCACCCCTCTTCTTCAAACCCTTTAAATGGTCTAAAACGGGCAAAATAGATTACAAATAATTAATGTTAATTGTATTTACTTACAAAAAGAGCTTTTAAGCAACCACAGAGCTAATGTGCTAACTGTTAATTTAGGAGGAATACACATGTTCTATTCAATCCTGGACAGCAATTCAGGCAAAACATTTAGCATATTGTTTCTGGGTTACATCTAAGTAGTCTGAATGAGTCATGCTTGTATTCTAAAAACAATATTGTTTTAATATTTTTTAAGGAAATACAATTTTAGATCTAGGCAAAGCATGTTTGCAAATAGAAATTCCAACCGTGTTTTTCAATGTAACTAGGCAACTAGCTTGTGGATGAATCTACCATCGGCTGGGGTCAACATCAACATGTGTGAATTAGGACATGAATTGTGATGCAAAGAAGAACAAGACGTTGGAGGTGTGGTACATAATTCATCAAGAAGATTAAAGACTATTGTACTATTGTCCAAATGTAATGTATTGTTGCTATTCATCGTCTATTTGTTGATTATAGGTACTGTACCAAAACATCTACATTCCTCTATGGGTCTGTTTTGCTCTGGGGAAATAAAACTATGAAGATTAATGATAACACAACGACAGGAGGACGAGGCTAGGACTAATCCACTCAAAGTAAACACCGGATCGAAACCAATCATTTAACACGTCCTTAGCTCGGCTTCCGCATATCCTCCATTCAAACAAATAGGTAACAACTATGACACCTAGCAGTGATGTTAAATTAGATTTAGTGGTGTTGCGAGGAGAGCGGTCCATGGAACATATAGGCTAGATGTTGTTAAAATCCCGCTCTGGCCAGAGATGTAGTTCTAGGTCATCACTTTAATCTAATCAAGTGAAGTGTGAAAAGAACTGAGGGGACTTGTTGATTTGAGTTAACAACAGATTTGAATAGGCATGTCTGGCAACATTTCTAATCAACATCTCCCATTTAAAGAAAAAAAGAGGTTTGCTTTGAGAATTAGGCTGAAAACCTGCCTTTTCACACGCTGGTCCATGTACGGTTATTCAGGCCGACAAAATGAATGTGGATTGGAGCGCTTTGAGATCGTCTGGCGAAGAGATTTGACAGCCACTGTGGTGCGCAAACATAGCAAGAAAATTATCTCCTAACTTTTTTTGAAGAATAAAAATAATGCAAGCAAAAAATAGCGCAAAGCAACATTTAATTTCTAGGCTTAGAGGAGGCTAGGCAATAGGCCATAAACTATTATAAAATGCCCTAAACAGGATATTTATCATTATGTTCTCCTGTGTTAAACTAAATTCGGGCAGGCAGTATACGCTATATGTCTAGAATGTAGCCTATATGCCCTACTAAACGAATGAATAAATAGGCCTATAGGCTAATATACTTAAAAAATATATGTAATCTTACTTTTTGCCATTACACTCTTGACTGTGTCTGCTTGTTTTGCGATGGCCTTCTCCATTACGTCTATAGGCCGAGTGAGGTTTGACTTGTAATTCCGGTAAAGGTGCATCATATACTTCGGTGCCAGGTGATGGAATCCAGGTGGACGGTGGTCTGTAGCAAAGCGTCGTGATGTTCCGTGATAAACTCCATCTCTAGATTTGTGAATTCCTTGAGTCAGCAGTATGAGCAGAGAGGCATGTAGCGCTACACCTAGAACGCCTAATGAACGCATGCTGGTCAAATTGGATGACAGATTCCTCTGCGGCTTGAGTTAAGCTTGGCTTTTATACCCCTCCCGCACCACGCATATTTAACAAGTAGCCGCGAACATTAAAGGAAATTGACATGCGTCTTCAAGGCTTGTGGCAAGGCAGGTCATCATCCATTGACTTGTTAATGAGATGCCCAAGCCAATGACTGGATGAAGTGTGTTTAGAACGACCAGTGAGCGAAAGTTCCCTATAGCACTTTTCTCATCAATAGCTCTTTCAAATGTCACTTTGTTTGTTAGCCTTCATCTACGTTCACTTTCCGTATAAAATATATTCATTCCAATCGATCAGTTAAGCTATAGATTAGGGTTAATGGTTTTAGTTTGATAAACCTATACATTCTGCTTTCTGTAACGAAGAGCAAGCTGGTTATGACAATAGATTACTATTCATTCTATGGATATAAGTCTATATAGTCTTTCTTACATATGTTTCTAAAATCGGGGCCCGTATCCACAAAGCATATCAGAGGTATGAGTTCTGATATAGAATCGGCCCGTATTCACAAAGCATATCAGAGGTATGAGTTCTGATATATAATCGGCCCGTATTCACAAAGCATATCAGAGGTATGAGTTCTGATATATAATCGGCCCGTATTCACAAAGCATATCAGAGGTATGAGTTCTGATATAGAATCGGCCCGTATTCACAAAGCATATCAGAGGTATGAGTTCTGATATAGAATCGGCCCGTATTCACAAAGCATATCAGAGGTATGAGTTCTGATATAGAATCGGCCCGTATTCACAAAGCATATCAGAGGTATGAGTTCTGATATAGAATCGGCCCGTATTCACAAAGCATATCAGAGGTATGAGTTCTGATATAGAATCGGCCCGTATCCACAAAGCATCTCGGAGTTCGGAGTTCTGATCTAGAATCTGTCTATATAATTGTATTCATTATGATTTAAAAGGAAAAACAGGTCATTCCTCTTTCTCTTCAGTTTAGGCATGCAGACTTTTAATAGGCTCGAGGGGCAATGTTATTGTAATATCATTAATAGCATGATAATAATAGGCCTGTGTGAGCAAATACAATTCCATGTTTTCAGAGATGTGCTGTCTTTTTGTGTTTTATTATAGACTATTATAAATACTGCGCTCTGCGTGAAAAGAACAGTGGATTGAACGCTCAACTGACAAAAAACATTCCTTAGTGCGCATGCCCAGACCCTGCTTTTATTCAGATAGTGGAAATCCTTTCCTCCGAAAATCTCCGAGAAAGGACCGTATTGGTAGACAAATACGTGGAAGAAACTATCCCTGAAATAAAACACAAACCGCTGCTTTACATCACTTTTCCTACGTTTATTGAAACATCCGACTAATGAGTGATTTTTGGAGCATACACGGTTCTTCCGAGTGAAATGGTGAGTACATTTTACCGTCCTGTCTCATTTCCCGTGTCCACGCGCACATTGGTAGGCTAAACTGTAAAACATCGGTATTCCGAGTTTGTGTTTATGTGGAAATGTTACTAGCCAAATGTGAAGTGTGTGTGCTGATGTCGGTACGCGCGGCCAGTGCATGACCACGTTGCAACATTGCATCAAACAAAATCAAATGTGGTATAAAGTTGAAGTTTGTGGCATGTGGTTGGCTTGGCCGCCCTCCAGTCTCCATCGATAGGCTATTGTATGTCGACCCAGTCATTTTGATGTAGCACTGAAATTGTTTAAATTGTTCCAGTAAACTTGTTTGAAGTGCCAACCAATCTATCATTCATCGCCCATTGCGGCTGGGGGGTGGAATTCGTGTGGTACAGATGGTCCCGATGTTCATTGGCTAATAGGTGTGTAATATTCAAATGATAACTGTTCGGTCGACTAAATGATTATTGGCGCTTTTACACGTTCAGTAGACCTGTTCAGGTGTTTAACACCTCTTAGGTCCGTTACTGTGCTACAAATACAACAGTTCAGTATTTTGTGATTAGTTAGTTAGACTAAGTTTATGTAAATAGAGCAGGTGATTTGGACGGCAATTTAAATGTCCTTTTCGTTTGATGTCATTTTTAACCCCCCCCCCCCCCCCCATTTAGACCTAATAGAGTGATTTGCCAAGCTCTCGAATTAGGCAGGTCAAATAAAGCAAGATCTTGTTTAATGTCCGTTACTCTGCATTGACACAGAAACTAGGCGCTACATTTTTTAAATCTCGTCAAACTCAAGATAAAAAGTGATTATGAAGATCAATCAGGCCATTACAACATATCGATACTGTTTTTGATACCGCGCTGCTCCTCCCCTTCCTTTAATCAATAAATAAAGGAGCCACATAGAGAGAAATAGAAATGGCGTCTTTCTGTAGGCACTAACTCCGCCATGGTTCTTTGGACAAAGCCTATGGGGGAATTTAATGGCGTTTTTGGCCGAAAATAAGGTCTGTGGTAAAAACACAGGCTTAGGGGATCTCATACTTTTATTTAAAATGAGATCATCTTCATCAGCGAACGTCACTTTTAGTGAATTTTGAAAAATGTGTCATTTATTTAAAAAATAATAATTAAAATGTCATGTTTAAGTGACTGATTATCTCATAGAACAAAATGTATTCAATCTCCTAAACCTTTGTTAACCTCAGAACTTAATTTTAGCGTTTATTCCAAAAACCGTTTTCTTTCCCCATAAACATTTCCCATAGGGATGGCTGAGCGAACCAGACATAAGTCATTTGTGGGTTTTAGGACTACAAGCTGTCGACCTCTATTGACCAGACAAAACACAATGCAAGCCAAGTTGGACTTGACCAGCTCCTATAGGGCTCTTGTTGGTTAATCAAGAGACTGTTCCCCAGGCTTCCTCCCTGACGGAGCCCTATTCCCAATACACTGAGTGCACAGAACATTAGGAACACCGACGCTTTCCATGACACAGACTGACCAGGTGAATCCAGGTGAAAGCTATGATCCCTTATTGATGTCACCTGTTATATTCACTTCACTCAGCGTAGAGGAAGGGGAGGAAACAGGTTAAATAATGATCTTTAAGCCTGGAGAATATTGTGTGTGTGTGTATGTGTGCCATTGAGGATAAATGGGCAAGATAAAATGTTTTTTAAGTGCCTTTGAACGGAGTATGGTAGTAGGTGCCAGACACACCGGTTCGAGTGTGCCAAGAACTGCAACGCTGCTTAGTTTTTCACGCTCAACAGTTTCCTTGTGTGTATCAAGAATGGTTTACCACCCAAAGGACATCCAGCCAACTTCACACAACTGTGGGAAGCATTGGAGTCAACGTGGGCCAGCATCCCTGTGGATGTCCCAACGAATTGAGGCTGTTCTGAGGGGAAAAGGGGTGCTAATGTTTTGTAAACTCAGTGTGTATATAGTGCACTATGCACTACTTTTGACCAGAGCCCTGGTCAAAAGTAGTGCACTATATAGGGAATAGGGTGGTGGTCACACTGCGTTAAAAAAATGACAGCGAGTGCCTGTGACTGGCGCACGTTGTCTCGCTCTCCTCCCCACTGCAGAGAAAAGGCACCACAGCACAGCAAATGACTGAAAAGTTATCTTACCAAAATCCCTCATTTGTTTCAGGCAAAAACATTCCCTCAACCTTTGATCTCTTTATGTGAAACATGTAGGCATTGCTTGCATGTGACCAATAGGACTTGACCCATAGCCCATCATAATCACATTAATAAATTTGATTATAACAAACTCCCAACACAGTATCACATGATAGCAAAATGGATGGAAGCGGGTGACTGTTTAGTGACTGTTTAGTGACTGCTTAGTGACTGTTTAGTGACTGTTTAGTGACTGTTTAGTGACTGCTTAGTGACTGCTTAGTGACTGTTTAGTGACTGTTTAGTGACTGTTTAGTGACTGCTTAGTGACTGCTTAGTGACTGTTTAGTGACTGTTTAGTGACTGTTTAGTGACTGTTTAGTGACTGCTTAGTGACTGTTTAGTGACTGTTTAGTGACTGTTTAGTGACTGTTTAGTGACTGCTTAGTGACTGTTTAGTGACTGCTTAGTGACTGTTTAGTGACTGTTTAGTGACTGATTAGTGACTGTTTAGTGACGGTTTAGTGACTGTTTAGTGACTGCTTAGTGACTGCTTAGTGACTGTTTAGTGACTGTTTAGTGACTGCTTAGTGACTGTTTAGTGACTGCTAAGTGACTGTTTAGTGACTGCTTAGTGACTGTTTAGTGACTGTTTAGTGACTGCTTAGTGACTGCTTAGTGACTGCTTAGTGACTGTTTAGTGACTGTTTAGTGACTGCTTAGTGACTGTTTAGTGACTGTTTAGTGACTGTTTAGTGACTGTTTAGTGACTGCTTAGTGACTGCTTAGTGACTGTTTAGTGACTGTTTAGTGACTGCTTAGTGACTGCTTAGTGACTGTTTAGTGACTGCTTAGTGACTGTTTAGTGACTGCTTAGTGACTGTTTAGTGACTGTTTAGTGACTGCTTAGTGACTGCTTAGTGACTGCTTAGTGACTGCTTAGTGACTGCTTAGTGGCTGTTTAGTGACTGCTCAGGAGGGAAAGGAGAAGCCAGATCTGTTGAAGACAGTTGACTTATATAAAGCCTTTATTACAGCAGACTGAAAACAGTTGCATGCAGTCGTGAATTGTGGTTTAATTAATTTTTTAGGCTAATTATTCAAAGCTCACTTTTTGTTATTTAGTCCACTGAGACAGGCCTCTATAATGGATCAGTCCACTGATACAGGCCTCTATAATGAATTAGTCCACTGAGACAGACCTCTATAATGGATCAGTCCACTGAGACAGGCCTCTATAATGGATTAGTCCACTGAGACAGGCCTCTATAATGGATTAGTCCACTGAGACAGACCTCTATAATGGATTAGTCCACCGAGACAGGCCTCTATAATGGATCAGTCCACTGAGACAGGCCTCTATAATGGATCAGTCCACTGAGACAGGCCTCTATAATGGATCAGTCCACTGAGACAGGCCTCTATAATGGATCAGTCCACTGAGACAGGCCTCTATAATGGATCAGTCCACTGAGACAGGCCTCTATAATGGATCAGTCCACTGAGACAGGCCTACTCTTACTTATCATTCCTCAGCCATTCTGGAATAATGTTTTTTTATGTCCAAGCCAAGGTAGTGCAATGGTTATTTCTGCCACTGGGTGGCACAACATTAGCTTTGAGTGGATGACAAGAGTGTTTTAAAAATGTTCCAGCCTACATTATCTGACATACTTACAACATATATTTCCAACTTCTTTGTCTCAGGGGATGTTACACTAGAGACATCCTGCCAGTTTGTTCTGGCTCGCCTGCCCTCTCTATTCTCTTTTCTTTTCTTCCTGTTTCTATTCTCAACATATAGTCTGTCCCCCATCTATTCCAGAGCAGCTCTGCTCTATTCTCAACATATTGTCTGTCCCCCATCTATTCCAGAGCAGCTCTGCTCTATTCTCAGCATATTGTCTGTCCCCCATCTATTCCAGACCAGCTCTGCTCTATTCTCAGCATATTGTCTGTCCCACATCTATTCCAGAGCAGCTCTGCTCTATTCTCAGCATATTGTCTGTCCCACATCTATTCCAGAGTAGCTCTGCTCTATTCTCAGCATATAGTCTGTCCCCCATCTATTCCAGAGCAGCTCTGCTCTATTCTCAGCATATAGTCTGTCCCCCATCTATTCCAGAGCAGCTCTGCTCTATTCTCAGCATATTGTCTGTCCCCCATCTATTCCAGAGCAGCTCTGCTCTATTCTCAGCATATAGTCTGTCCCCCATCTATTCCAGAGCAGCTCTGCTCTATTCTCAGCATATTGTCTGTCCCCCATCTATTCCAGAGCAGCTCTGCTCTATTCTCTACATATTGTCTGTCCGCATCTACTCCAGAGCAGCTCTGCTCTATTTTCTCAAATACTGTGTTATGTGTATTGATATTCTGCTCTACTTTGAGGCTGTGAAGAGGAACCTTGTTCTCTGTCAGCCTTCTTCTCCCTGTCTGAAACTCTTTTATTTACATTCTTGTCTGGAGAAGGGGTCTTTGCATAGTTCTGTCTAAGGTTGTAGACAGAGTACACTATAAACACAGGTGTCAGTACAGTGCCACTGGAGAGAATGAACTGAGAGTCCCTGTGTGGAAAAGGAAGGAGAGATGGAAGGAAGGATTCATTGTGTTAAATTATAGGATGTTGGATATGGGTTAGAAGGATGTTGGATATGGGTTAGGGTTAGAAGGATGTTGGATATGGGTTAGGGTAAGAAGGATATTGGATATGGGTTAGAAGGATGTTGGATATGGGTTAGGGTTAGAAGGATGTTGGATATGGGTTAGGGTTAGAAGGATGTTGGATATGGGTTAGGGTAAGAAGGATATTGGATATGGGTTAGAAGGATGTTGGATATGGGTTAGGGTTAGAAGGATGTTGGATATGGGTTAGGGTAAGAAGGATGTTGGATATGGGTTAGAAGGATGTTGGATATGGGTTAGGGTTAGAAGGATGTTGGATATGGGTTAGGGTTAGAAGGATGTTGGATATGGGTTAGAAGGATGTTGGATATGGGTTAGGGTTAGAAGGATGTTGGATATGGGTTAGGGTTAGAAGGATGTTGGATATGGGTTAGGGTTAGAAGGACATTGGCCAGGGCAGGATGTCGTGAACTTGGAACTGACATAGAGGACATTACCCAGATCCTTCTGGTTCTGACTGGTACAACAGCTTCGTGGAGAGAGTGTTGCTCTGTCCCGCCGTGGAACATGAGCTGTGACTCTTCTCTCACTTCTGCTCTGCTCCTTTTCCTCTTCTGTGGAGTGATGAATATTGGAGGCAGGACAGTCTTGGTTTGACATGTTGGCCTCAGTGTACCGAGTCCGCTTTCCATGAGAGCTGCAGAGCTTAATGACGACAGTCATTGTAATTACTGAAGGACTGTGTAACAACATGCTAATTAAGGTGGTTAATGACAGTGTTACTACACACTAGGGCAGGGCGGTTAATGACAGTGTTACTACACACTAGGGCAGGGTGGTTAATGACAGTGTTACTACACACTAGGGCAGGGTGGTTAATGACAGTGTTACTACACACTAGGGCAGGGTGGTTAATGACAGTGTTACTACACACTAGGGCAAGGTGGTTAATGACAGTGTTACTACACACTAGGGCAGGGTGGTTAATGACAGTGTTACTACACACTAGGGCAGGGTGGTTAATGACAGTGTTACTACACACTAGGGCAGGGTGGTTAATGACAGTGTTACTACACACTAGGGCAGGGCGGTTAATGACAGTGTTACTACACACTAGGGCAGGGTGGTTAATGACAGTGTTACTACACACTAGGACAGGGTGGTTAATGACAGTGTTACTACACACTAGGGCAGGGTGGTTAATGACAGTGTTACTACACACTAGGGCAGGGCGGTTAATGACAGTGTTACTACACACTAGGGCAGGGTGGTTAATGACAGTGTTACTACACACTAGGGCAGGGTGGTTAATGACAGTGTTACTACACACTAGGGCAGGGTGGTTAATGACAGTGTTACTACACACTAGGGCAGGGTGGTTAATGACAGTGTTACTACACACTAGGGCAGGGTGGTTAATGACAGTGTTACTACACACTAGGGCAGGGTGGTTAATGACAGTGTTACTACACACTAGGGCAGGGTGGTTAATGACAGTGTTACTACACACTAGGGCAGGGTGGTTAATGACAGTGTTACTACACACTAGGGCAGGGTGGTTAATGACAGTGTTACTACACACTAGGGCAGGGTGGTTAATGACAGTGTTACTACACACTAGGGCAGGGTGGTTAATGACAGTGTTACTACACACTAGGGAAGGGTGGTTAATGACAATGTTACTACACACTAGGGCAGGGTGGTTAATGACAGTGCTACTACACACTAGGGCAGGGTGGTTAATGACAGTGTTACTACACACTAGGGCAGGGTGGTTAATGACAGTGTTACTACACACTAGGGCAGGGCGGTTAATGACAGTGTTACTACACACTAGGGCAGGGTGGTTAATGACAGTGTTACTACACACTAGGGCAGGGTGGTTAATGACAGTGTTACTACACACTAGGGCAGGGTGGTTAATGACAGTGTTACTACACACTAGGGCAGGGTGGTTAATGACAGTGTTACTACACACTAGGGCAGGGTGGTTAATGACAGTGTTACTACACACTAGGGCAGGGTGGTTAATGACAGTGTTACTACACACTAGGGCAGGGTGGTTAATGACAGTGTTACTACACACTAGGGCAGGGCGGTTAATGACAGTGTTACTACACACTAGGGCAGGGTGGTTAATGACAGTGTTACTACACACTAGGACAGGGTGGTTAATGACAGTGTTACTACACACTAGGGCAGGGTGGTTAATGACAGTGTTACTACACACTAGGGCAGGGCGGTTAATGACAGTGTTACTACACACTAGGGCAGGGTGGTTAATGACAGTGTTACTACACACTAGGGCAGGGTGGTTAATGACAGTGTTACTACACACTAGGGCAGGGTGGTTAATGACAGTGTTACTACACACTAGGGCAGGGTGGTTAATGACAGTGTTACTACACACTAGGGCAGGGTGGTTAATGACAGTGTTACTACACACTAGGGCAGGGTGGTTAATGACAGTGTTACTACACACTAGGGCAGGGTGGTTAATGACAGTGTTACTACACACTAGGGCAGGGTGGTTAATGACAGTGTTACTACACACTAGGGCAGGGTGGTTAATGACAGTGTTACTACACACTAGGGCAGGGTGGTTAATGACAGTGTTACTACACACTAGGGCAGGGTGGTTAATGACAGTGTTACTACACACTAGGGCAGGGTGGTTAATGACAATGTTACTACACACTAGGGCAGGGTGGTTAATGACAGTGCTACTACACACTAGGGCAGGGTGGTTAATGACAGTGTTACTACACACTAGGGCAGGGTGGTTAATGACAGTGTTACTACACACTAGGGCAGGGTGGTTAATGACAGTGTTACTACACACTAGGGCAGGGTGGTTAATGACAGTGTTACTACACACTAGGGCAGGATGGTTAATGTAATGACAGTGTTACTACACACTAGGGCAGGGTGGTTAATGTAATGACAGTGTTACTACACACTAGGGCAGGGTGGTTAATGACAGTGTTAGTACACACTAGGGCAGGGTGGTTAATGACAGTGTTACTACACACTAGGGCAGGGTGGTTAATGACAGTGTTACTACACACTAGGACAGGGTGGTTAATGACAGTGTTACTACACACTAGGGCAGGGTGTTAATGACAGTGTTACTACACACTAGGGCAGGGTGGTTAATGACAGTGTTACTACACACTAGGGCAGGGTGGTTAATGACAGTGTTACTACACACTAGGGCAGGGTGGTTAATGACAGTGTTACTACACACTAGGGCAGGGTGTTAATGACAGTGTTACTACACACTAGGGCAGGGTGGTTAATGACAGTGTTACTACACACTAGGGCAGGGTGGTTAATGACAGTGTTACTACACACTAGGGCAGGGTGGTTAATGACAGCGTTACTACACACTAGGGCAGGGTGGTTAATGACAGCGTTACTACACACTAGGGCAGGGTGGTTAATGACAGTGTTACTACACACTAGGGCAGGGTGGTTAATGACAGTGTTACTACACACTAGGGCAGGGTGGTTAATGACAGTGTTACTACACACTAGGGCAGGGTGGTTAATGACAGTGTTACTACACACTAGGGCAGGGTGGTTAATGACAGTGTTACTACACACTAGGGCAGGGTGGTTAATGACAGTGTTACTACACACTAGGGCAGGGTGGTTAATGACAGTGTTACTACACACTAGGGCAGGGTGGTTAATGACTTACTACACACAAGGGCAGGGTGGTTAATGACAGTGTTACTACACACTAGGGCAGGGTGGTTAATGACTTACTACACACTAGGGCGGGGTGGTTAATGACAGTGTTACTACACACTAGGGCAGGGTGGTTAATGACAGTGTTACTACACACTAGGGCAGGGTGGTTAATGACAGTGTTACTACACACTAGGGCAGGGTGGTTAATGACAGTGTTACTACACACTAGGGCAGGGTGGTTAATGACAGTGTTACTACACACTAGGGCAGGGTGGTTAATGACAGTGTTACTACACACTAGGGCAGGGTGGTTAATGACAGTGTTACTACACACTAGGACAGGGTGGTTAATGACAGTGTTACTACACACTAGGGCGGGGTGGTTAATGACAGTGTTACTACACACTAGGGCAGGGTGGTTAATGTAATGACAGTGTTACTACACACTAGGGCAGGGTGGTTAATGACAGTGTTACTACACACTAGGGCAGGGTGGTTAATGACAGTGTTACTACACACTAGGGCAGGGCGGTTAATGACAGTGTTACTACACACTAGGGCAGGGTGGTTAATGACAATGTTACTACACACTAGGGCAGGGTGGTTAATGACAGTGTTACTACACACTAGGGCAGGGCGGTTAATGTAATGACAGTGTTACTACACACTAGGGCAGGGTGGTTAATGACAGTGTTACTACACACTAGGGCAGGGTGGTTAATGACAGTGTTACTACACACTAGGGCAGGGTGGTTAATGACAGTGTTACTACACACTAGGGCAGGGTGGTTAATGACAGTGTTACTACACACTAGGGCAGGGTGGTTAATGTAATGACAGTGTTACTACACACTAGGGCAGGGTGGTTAATGACAGTGTTACTACACACTAGGGCAGGGCGGTTAATGACAGTGTTACTACACACTAGGGCAGGGTGGTTAATGACAGTGTTACTACACACTAGGGCAGGGTGGTTAATTGTTGTTTTAAGAGAACATGGACCACCAAACTATGTGATCGTCTATTTCAGGAAACAGATGTGTAAAAATTGATCTGGAAACGTTTTGAGTCTTATTGCCATTGTCTCACTGACAGGTAGAACCCATGAAGATGTGTTTAAAACAGACGAGGCCACATTTCAGTCTGAAGGAGGTACGCTTTGGATTCATAAAAATAAAAATAAATCAGAATTAATCAAAGGGCCAGTCTAAATTGATAATGACATTATCAAATGCTTCTCCCAGTACTTTTTGTAGCTTTTAAATTAAATACTCAGTCTCAGTATTTATCCTCTGCAAGATATGGCAGTTCACATTCTCCAGAAAGACGTTGTTTCTCATTCATGATGATATTGCAATAATTTCTTGAGCATCAGAGCCTTGGCCTGTGGCCTCAAGCATCAGAGCCTTGGCCTGTAGCCTCCAGCATCAGAGCCTTGGCCTGTAGCCTCCAGCAGCAGAGCCTCCAGCAGCAGAGCCTCCAGCAGCAGAGCCTCCAGCAGCAGAGCCTTGGCCTGGAGCCTCCAGCAGCAGAGCCTTGGCCTGGAGCCTCCAGCAGCAGAGCCTTGGCCTGGAGCCTCCAGCAGCAGAGCCTTGGCCTGTAGCCTCCAGCAGCAGAGCCTTGGCCTGTAGCCTCCAGCAGAGCCTTGGCCTGGAGCCTCCAGCAGCAGAGCCTTGGCCTGGAGCCCCCAGCAGAGCCTTGGCCTGGAGCCTCCAGCAGCAGAGCCTTGGCCTGGAGCCTCCAGCAGAGCCTTGGCCTGTAGCCTCCAGCAGTAGTAGGAAGAAGGAATCCGTGAGACAGTACAGCAGCACTCAATGTAATGTTCATATCATGATGGAAACACTCAACAGTAAACAGTCCTGTACTCACCCATGACTGCGTGACCTTGCACTACTCCAACACCATCATTACGTTTGCCGACGACACAACGGTGGTAAGCCTGATCACCGACAACAAGGAGACAGCCTATAGGGAGGAGGTCAGAGACCTGGCAGTGTGGTGCCAGGACAACAGCCTCTCCCTCAATGTGATCAAGACAAAATAGATGATTGTGGACTACAGGAAATGGATGGCCGAGCACGCCCCCCATTCACATCGACGGGCCTATAGTGGAGCAAGTTGAATGCTTCAAGTTCCTCGTTGTCCAAATCACTAAGGACCTATCATGGTCCAAATACACCAACACAGTCATGAAGAGGGGAAGACAAAGCCTCTTACCCCTCAGGAGACTGAAAAGATTTGGGATGGGACCACAGATCCTCAAAAAGTTAATTTTACAATTACTTCAACTTAGGGCTGGGTGGTATACCGTATTTGACTATATACTGGTATTTATGAACGGACTGGTTTGGATTTTTACTTTACCTCTTTAACGGTATTTGAATGTTTGGTTTGTTAAATGTGATAAGCCATGTGTAACGTCCATTTTTATAGTTTATCCCGCTACTTGAGTCATCCCTCACCTCTCTCTCCACGCCCTTTTCCACACAGACTAAGCCCCGCCCCCGTCACTCAAGGAGCGCATTTGTTGTTGCTTGACCACGAGACACTTTCGTTCAGTCTGCATGGTCAATGCAGCACATGCAACAATGTTGATGACAACGATATTGTTTCCACGTTGATCTTAATATAAATCCAAAAGCATTCTATAATTACAATATAGGTCTTACATCTGCAAACAGCTAGTTTGTATTTTCTTAGTAAGTTAAGCTAAATCGTTTTAGCCACTAATGCTAATCGCTAGTTAGCTGGCTAGCTAACAGTATCTTCTAAATCAAAGAGGGATAGATGAAGCATGAATATGTTGGCTATATATGAGTAAAGATTTAATGAAGCCAAAGATTATAGGGTCCCCTAGGAAACACTGACCATCACTTTGGTTCCTACCCAGTCACAATAACTCGTTAATGGCATTTTCATTCGTTGTTATGTCAAACAAAACTGTATTCAAAGTGCCCACTATTATTTATACTCTAACTATAGAATTATAATAAACATTCTATTTCCATGATTCCAAAAGTTCACCTGACTGTTTTGATCTAAATCGTAATTGTAACATTTGGTTAAAAATAAGGCCTAGCATTTTTCTCCATATCGTGACAGTGTGGAAATGATCTCAAACGAGTGCAGGAAATGCAGAAATTGATGGAAATGCAGGAAATAATTTGAGGTTGAAGTTGAATTGAACAGTATAAACCAATCAGAATGGAGAAAAGACCCATTGAAATCATGTAGAATATGTGTGGTGCCACCCTAGGGTCACGCCCTACTCATAAAGCAAATGTAGAACTTTTATTAGTCAAAAACATAAAATACAGTCGCACTGTCCAAAATGTGAAAATCACCATGTGATATTTTGGCCATATTTTGGCCATATCCAGCCCTACTTCAACTACCTCGTACCCCTGCACATTGACCCTGTACCGGTACTCTTTGTGTATATAGTCTCATTATTATAATACTACAGGAGTACCGGTACTCCTTGTATATAGTCTCATTATTATAATACTACAGGGGTACCGGTACTCCTTGTATATAGTCTCATTATTATAATACTACAGGGGTACTGGTACTCCTTGTATATAGTCTCATTATTATAATACTACAGGGGTACTGGTACTCCTTGTATATAGTCTCATTATTATAATACTACAGGGGTTCTGGTACTCCTTGTATATAGTCTCATTGTTATAATACTACAGGGGTTCTGGTACTCCTTGTATATAGCCTCATTATTGTTATTTTATTGTGTTACTATTTCCTTTTTGTACATTTAAAAAAAATCAAATTTCTCTTTTGCTTTTTAACTCTGATTTGTTGGGAAAGGCCTTGTCAGAGCACTTGATTGAGCACTTCCTGCTTCTCTACCTCAGTGCTGTGTGTGTGTGTGTGTGTGTGTGTGTGTGTGTGTGTGTGTGTGTGTGTGTGTGTGTGTGTGTGTGTGTGTGTGTGTGTGTGTGTGTGTGTGTGTGTGTGAGAGAGGACTAGAGATGACACAATATGTTACTACAACCACTACATCCTCCAGTCAGACACACAGCCCTGTGTACACAGCTCAACCTGTAGTAGATGTTACTACAACCACTACATCCTCCAGTCAGACATACAGCCCTGTGTATACAGCTCAACCTGTAGTAGATGTTACTACAACCACTACATCCTCCAGTCAGACATACAGCCCTGTGTATACAGCTCAACCTGTAGTAGATGTTACTACAACCACTACATCCTCCAGTCAGACACACAGCCCTGTGTATACAGCTCAACCTGTAGTAGATGTTACTACAACCACTACATCCTCCAGTCAGACACACAGCCCTGTGTATACAGCTCAACCTGTAGTAGATGTTACTACAACCACTACATCCTCCAGTCAGACACACAGCCCTGTGTATACAGCTCAACCTGTAGTAGATGTTACTACAACCACTACATCCTCCAGTCAGACACACAGCCCTGTGTATACAGCTCAACCTGTAGTAGATGTTACTACAACCACTACATCCTCCAGTCAGACACACAGCCCTGTGTATACAGCTCAACCTGTAGTAGATGTTCTAAGCCAGCTGTTCCTATTATCTCAGCTGGAAGTCTATTTGCCCTCTTAGATGAAATGACATCACACGTTAATTGCTAATGAATGAAGTAATTAGTACGTGGCACTACATTACGCGATAGCAACAACGTGCTGGTTACCTCTCCCCAGGGTGCTGTGATTACCCATCTCCCTAGGGGATCTCCCTAGGGTGCTGTGATTACCCATCTCACTAGGGTGCTGTGATTACCCATCTCCCTAG
>NC_088235.1:6399968-6427468 GCF_036934945.1 Oncorhynchus masou masou
GTACAGTACTACAAGGCTTTTATTCTCTGTGTCTCTTGGGTTAACATTACAGTACTACAAGGCTTTTAGTCTCTGTGTCTCTTGGGTTAACAGTACAGTACTACAAGGCTTTTATTATCTGTGTCTCGTGGGTTAACAGTACAGTACTACAAGGCTTTTAGTCTCTGTGTCTCTTGGGTTAACAGTACAGTACTACAAGGCTTTTAGTCTCTGTGTCTCTTGGGTTAACAGTACAGTACTACAAGGCTTTTAGTATCTGTGTCTCTTGGGTTAACAGTACAGTACTACAAGGCTTTTAGTCTCTGTGTCTCTTGGGTTAACAGTACAGTACTACAAGGCTTTTAGTCTCTGTGTCTCTTGGGTTAACAGTACAGTACTACAAGGCTTTTAGTCTCTGTGTCTCTTGGGTTAACAGTACAGTACTACAAGGCTTTTAGTATCTGTGTCTCTTGGGTTAACAGTACAGTACTACAAGGCTTTTAGTCTCTGTGTCTCTTGGGTTAACAGTACAGTACTACAAGGCTTTTAGTCTCTGTGTCTCTTGGGTTAACAGTACAGTACTACAAGGCTTTTAGTCTCTGTGTCTCTTGGGTTAACAGTACAGTACTACAAGGCTTTTAGTCTCTGTGTCTCTTGGGTTAACAGTACAGTACTACAAGGCTTTTAGTCTCTGTGTCTCTTGGGTTAACAGTACAGTACTACAAGGCTTTTAGTCTCTGTGTCTCTTGGGTTAACAGTACAGTACTACAAGGCTTTTAGTCTCTGTGTCTCTTGGGTTAACAGTACAGTACTACAAGGCTTTTAGTCTCTGTGTCTCTTGGGTTAACAGTACAGTACTACAAGGCTTTTAGTCTCTGTGTCTCTTGGGTTAACAGTACAGTACTACAAGGCTTTTAGTCTCTGTGTCTCTTGGGTTAACAGTACAGTACTACAAGGCTTTTAGTCTCTGTGTCTCTTGGGTTAACAGTACAGTACTACAAGGCTTTTAGTCTCTGTGTCTCTTGGGTTAACAGTACAGTACTACAAGGCTTTTAGTCTCTGTGTCTCTTGGGTTAACAGTACAGTACTACAAGGCTTTTAGTCTCTGCGTCTCTTGGGTTAACAGTACAGTACTACAAGGCTTTTACAGTACTACTTCAGGGAGAAACGATTCACCTTCAGAGGGATCATTCTGACAGGTCTTTCTGAGCATGCTGCAGAAATGCTCCCGTGTCTGTCCCTGTCACCGACCTGTGAATGACCTGTAGGGAGATCCCGTGCTCCACCACGTGGAAGGGTGTCTCGTCTGATGCTTGTCCTTCCAGACGGCAGAATGTCATGTTGGCGTACCCCACATTGCACAATGTCATATGCATGATTACCATGCCATGGTTATTTGTAAATGTATGCATACTGAAGCTACACACTTAAAGTATGGAAACACTCCCAGCTGTGTTTTTAGAATGAAGGACGACCTGCTGTACACAACGTTAGTGCAGTGACTAGCCAGTCACCTGAACCCAGCGTTGGCCTCGATACTAGTGGGGTCTTGGAACACAATGAGGAGTGGTGGATTACTGGTGGATAGTTAGTCTCTGTTCTCCCTATTTCCTGCTGATCTGGGATCATTACATCACCAACTATCTTTAGGTAGTCATCCTTACTCCTGAGAATGCAGTGCATGCTGGGAGAACATACCAAGTTGACAATAACTCCTTATCAAGGTGTCTCTCAAATGTTTTGTTTATTCAATCTTTTATTTCACTTTTTATTTAACCTTTTTATTTCACCTTTTTATTTAACCTTTTTATTTCACCTTTTATTTAACTAGGCAAGTCAGTTAAGAACAAATTCTTATTTACAATGACGACCTTCCAAAAGGCAAAAGGCCTCCTCCTGCGGGGACGGGGGCTGGGATTAAAAATACAAAAATAAATCAAATAAAACTATAGGACAAGATTACGCATCACGACAAGAGATGATGTGAAAGTCAATGATGTGAACAGATGTACAGTAAAGATGTATAATGTGATGTGTAGTGAGTTCTGCTGGTCTGGTGTTTACATGTGGAGGACGTTGTAATCTGACTTCACCTTCTTAATAGACGCTGAGGGGAGAAACAAGGTGGTATTGGGTTGAACGGAAAGCATTTGAGAGGCGATTCTGCAGATTTGGTTTTTAGCTCCTCGTTCTGACACGGAATGTTGTCCGATGTCGTCGCGGTGCTGACAGCAAAGTGTTGCCAGCAACGTTCTCCGGGGTTTCAGAAAACATCCAGGCCGCACCACTTCATCCTTGAAATCATAGGGGGATATGAAATTACCATCTTGAAATAAAGTAAATTACACAGCACTGGTTCAAAAATAGATTTAGCGTTTTACCGTCCCCCCTTTTAAACGCTCCCTGCTTTAACTGACGAGCATTAGGTCTGTGTCATCATTCCCTATTCCCTATATAGTGCACTACTTTAGACCAGAGCCCTGTGCTACCATATTCCCTGTATAGTGCACTACTTTAGACCATAGCCCTGTGCTACCATATTCCCTATATAGTGCACTACTTTAGACCATAGCCCTGTGCTACCCTATTCCCTATATAGTGCACTAATTTAGACCAGAGCCCTGTGCTACCCTATTCCCTATATAGTGCACTACTTTAGACCAGAGCCCTGTGCTACCCTATTCCCTATATAGTGCACTAATTTAGACCAGAGCCCTGTGCTACCCTATTCCCTATATAGTGCACTAATTTAGACCAGAGCCCTGTGCTACCCTATTCCCTATATAGTGCACTAATTTAGACCAGAGCCCTGTGCTACCCTATTCCCTATATAGTGCACTACTTTAGACCAGAGCCCTGTGCTACCCTATTCCCTATATAGTGCACTACTTTAGACCAGAGCCCTGTGCTACCCTATTCCCTATAAAGTGCACTACTTTAGACCAGAGCCCTGTGCTACCCTATTCCCTATATAGTGCACAACTTTAGACCAGAGCCCTGTGCTACCCTATTCCCTATATAGTGCACTACTTTAGACCAGGGCTACATAAGCAGTGCACTATGTAGTGAATAGGGAGCCATTTGGGACGGGCCCGCGTGAGAGAACAGAATGTGACTAACGGGTGCCATTAGTCACATTCAACATTTTATTACTGGGTAGCAAAAGTCAACAGGTAGGATTTTTAATAATAGTAGTAATATTATGCAATTTAGCAGAGACTTTTATCCACAGAGACTTAGTCATGCGTGCGTACATGTTTTAATGTAAGGGGTGGTCCCGGGAATCGAAACCAGTTATCCTGGCGTTGCGAAAGAGCCATGCTCTACCAGCTGAGCTACAGAGGACCACGTGTTCCTGGAAGAGGGCAGTGTGGTTAAAACATGGCACTCTGTCTTCTTCAACGTCATTTAAAATCACTAAGGGCTTATGGTCCTGGAGGCCTGTTATTAGGGTGGCAGGTAGCCGGTCTATAGGTTACAGCTTTCTGATTGGCTCCAGGGGTGCTGTACTATGACTGACCCTGTAAACAACACATTACACTGCACCTATCATACTACTATGACTGACCCTGTAAACAGCACATTACACTGCACCTATCATACTACTATGACTGACCCTGTAAAACAACACCTATCATACTACTATGACTGACCCTGTAAACAGCACATTACACTGCACCTATCATACTACTATGACTGACCCTGTAAAACAACACCTATCATACTACTATGACTGACCCTGTAAACAGCACATTACACTGCACCTATCATACTACTATGACTGACCCTGTAAACAGCACATTACACTGCACCTATCATACTACTATGACTGACCCTGTAAACAGCCCATGACACTGCACCTATCATACTACTATGACTGACCCTGTAAACAGCCCATGACACTGCACCTATCATACTACTATGACTGACCCTGTAAACAGCCCATGACACTGCACCTATCATACTACTATGACTGACCCTGTAAACAGCCCATGACACTGCACCTATCATACTACTATGACTGACCCTGTAAACAACACATTTCACTGCACCTATCATACTACTATGACTGACCCTGTAAACAGCCCATGACACTGCACCTATCATACTACTATGACTGACCCTGTAAACAGCCCATGACACTGCACCTATCATACTACTATGACTGACCCTGTAAACAACACATTTCACTGCACCTATCATACTACTATGACTGACCCTGTAAACAGCACATTACACTGCACCTATCATACTACTATGACTGACCCTGTAAAACAACACCTATCATGCTACTATGACTGACCCTGTAAAACAACACCTATCATACTACTATGACTGACCCTGTAAAACAACACCTATCATACTACTATGACTGACCCTGTAAAACAACACCTATCATACTACTATGACTGACCCTGTAAACAACACCTATCATACTACTATGACTGACCCTGTAAAACAACACCTATCATACTACTATGACTGACCCTGTAAAACAACACCTATCATACTACTATGACTGACCCTGTAAAACAACACCTATCATACTACTATGACTGACCCTGTAAAACAACACCTATCATACTACTATGACTGACCCTGTAAAACAACACCTATCATACTACTATGACTGACCCTGTAAAACAACACCTATCATACTACTATGACTGACCCTGTAAAACAACACCTATCATACTACTATGACTGACCCTGTAAAACAACACCTATCATACTACTATGACTGACCCTGTAAAACAACACCTATCATACTACTATGACTGACCCTGTAAAACAACACATTTCACTGCACCTATCCAGTGTATGTGGCATTAAAACATTAAATATATTTTAAAGACAACAGTGTAAAGTGTACAGTATTTAAACAGAAAGACAACAGTGTAAAGTATACAGTATTTAAACAGAAAGACAACAGTGTAAAGTATACAGTATTTAAACAGAAAGACAACAGTTTAAAGTGAACAGTATTTAAACAGAAAGACAACAGTTTAAAGTATACAGTATTTAAACAGAAAGACAACAGTTTAAAGTGAACAGTATTTAAACAGAAAGACAACAGTTTAAAGTATACAGTATTAATTTTCCCTAGAAACAGAATGGACATGGAAGCCTTTTGACGACATTGGTATCATTTATTGGACAGTAGGATTTTCACGTTTTAAAGCTACTGTACTGTAGCTCAGTAGTATACCGGATATCTACTGTACTGTCACTCAGTAGTATACCGGATATCTACTGTACTGTCACTCAGTAGTATACCGGATATCTACTGTACTGTCACTCAGTAGTATACCAGATATCTACTGTACTGTGTCACTCAGTAGTATACCAGATGTCTACTGTACTGTGTCACTCAGTAGTATACCGGATATCTACTGTACTGTCACTCAGTAGTATACCAGATATCTACTGTACTGTCACTCAGTAGTATACCGGATATCTACTGTACTCTGTCACTCAGTAGTATACCAGATGTCACTCAGTAGTATACCAGATATCTACTGTACTGTCACTCAGTAGTATACCAGTTGTCTACTGTACTGTCACTCATTAGTATACCACATATCTACTGTACTGTCACTCAGTAGTATACCAGTTGTCTACTGTACTGTCACTCAGTAGTATACCAGTTGTCTACTGTACTGTCACTCATTAGTATACCAGATATCTACTGTACTGTCACTCATTAGTATACCAGATATCTACTGTACTGTCACTCAGTAGTATACCAGATGTCTACTGTACTCTGTCACTCAGTAGTATACCAGATATCTACTGTACTGTAGCTCAGTAGTATACCAGATATCTACTGTACTGTGTCACTCAGTAGTATACCAGATATCTACTGTACTGTAGCTCAGTAGTATACCAGATATCTACTGTACTGTGTCACTCAGTAGTATACCAGATATCTACTGTACTGTAGCTCAGTAGTATACCGGATATCTACTGTACTGTGTCACTCAGTAGTATACCAGATATCTACTGTACTGTAGCTCAGTAGTATACCAGATATCTACTGTACCGTGTCACTCAGTAGTATACCAGATGTCTACTGTACTGTCACTCAGTAGTATACCAGATGTCTACTGTACTGTGTCACTCAGTAGTATACCAGATGTCTACTGTACTCTGTCACTCAGTAGTATACCAGATATCTACTGTACTGTAGCTCAGTAGTATACCAGATGTCACTCAGTAGTATACCAGATGTCTACTGTACCGTGTCACTCAGTAGTATACCAGATATCTACTGTACTGTCACTCAGTAGTATACCAGATGTCTACTGTACTGTCACTCAGTAGTATACCAGATATCTACTGTACTGTGTCACTCAGTAGTATACCAGATGTCTACTGTACTCTGTCACTCAGTAGTATACCAGATATCTACTGTACTGTAGCTCAGTAGTATACCAGATATCTACTGTACTCTGTCACTCAGTAGTATACCAGATATCTACTGTACTGTCACTCAGTAGTATACCAGATGTCTACTGTACTGTCACTCAGTAGTATACCAGATATCTACTGTACTGTCACTCAGTAGTATACCAGATGTCTACTGTACTGTCACTCAGTAGTATACCAGATATCTACTGTACTGTGTCACTCAGTAGTATACCAGATGTCTACTGTACTCTGTCACTCAGTAGTATACCAGATATCTACTGTACTGTCACTCAGTAGTATACCAGATGTCTACTGTACTGTCACTCAGTAGTATACCAGATATCTACTGTACTGTGTCACTCAGTAGTATACCAGATATCTACTGTACTGTGTCACTCAGTAGTATACCAGATATCTACTGTACTGTCACTCAGTAGTATACCAGATATCTACTGTACTGTCACTCAGTAGTATACCAGATATCTACTGTACTGTCACTCAGTAGTATACCAGATATCTACTGTACTGTCACTCAGTAGTATACCAGATATCTACTGTACTGTAGCTCAGTAGTATACCAGATGTCTACTGTACTCTGTCACTCAGTAGTATACCAGATGTCTACTGTACTCTGTCACTCAGTAGTATACCAGATATCTACTGTACTGTAGCTCAGTAGTATACCAGATGTCTACTGTACTGTGTCACTCAGTAGTATACCAGATGTCTACTGTACTGTAGCTCAGTAGTATACCAGATATCTACTGTTCTGTCACTCAGTAGTATACCAGATGTCTACTGTACTGTCACTCAGTAGTATACCAGATATCTACTGTACTCTGTCACTCAGTAGTATACCAGATATCTACTGTACTCTGTCACTCAGTAGTATACCAGATATCTACTGTACTGTGTCACTCAGTAGTATACCAGATGTCTACTGTACTGTCACTCAGTAGTATACCAGATATCTACTGTACTGTGTCACTCAGTAGTATACCAGATATCTACTGTACTGTCACTCAGTAGTATACCAGATGTCTACTGTACTGTGTCACTCAGTAGTATACCAGATGTCTACTGTACTGTCACTCAGTAGTATACCAGATATCTACTGTACTGTGTCACTCAGTAGTATACCAGATGTCTACTGTACTGTCACTCAGTAGTATACCAGATATCTACTGTACTGTGTCACTCAGTAGTATACCAGATATCTACTGTACTGTCACTCAGTAGTATACCAGATATCTACTGTTCTGTCACTCAGTAGTATACCAGATATCTACTGTTCTGTCACTCAGTAGTATACCAGATATCTACTGTACTGTCACTCAGTAGTATACCAGATATCTACTGTTCTGTCACTCAGTAGTATACCAGATATCTACTGTACTGTCACTCAGTAGTATACCAGATGTCTACTGTACTGTCACTCAGTAGTATACCAGATATCTACTGTACTGTCACTCAGTAGTATACCAGATATCTACTGTACTGTCACTCAGTAGTATACCAGATGTCTACTGTACTGTGTCACTCAGTAGTATACCAGATATCTACTGTACTGTCACTCAGTACTATACCAGATATCTACTGTTCTGTCACTCAGTAGTATACCAGATATCTACTGTACTCTGTCACTCAGTAGTATACCGAATGGGATTTCTTTCTTTCTTTCATTAAGTCTTTCTGTGGGTAGGAGGCGAAGGGCCTGTACCCTGTGGGTAGGAAGCGAAGGGCCTGTACCCTGTGGGTAGGAAGCGAAGGGCCTGTACCCTGTGGGTAGGAAGCGAAGGGCCTGTACCCTGTGGGTAGGAAACGAAGGGCCTGTACCCTGTGGGTAGGGAGCGAAGGGCCTGTACCCTGTGGGTAGGAAGCAAAGGGCCTGTACCCTGTGGGTAGGAAGCAAAGGGCCTGTACCCTGTGGGTAGGAAGCGAAGGGCCTGTACCCTGTGGGTAGGAAGCGGAGGGCCTGTACCCTGTGGGTAGGAAGCGAAGGGCCTGTACCCTGTGGGTAGGAAGCGAAGGGCCTGTACCCTGTGGGTAGGAAGCGAAGGGCCTGTACCCTGTGGGTAGGAAGCGGAGGGCCTGTACCCTGTGGGTAGGAAGCGAAGGGCCTGTACCCTGTGGGTAGGAAGCGAAGGGCCTGTACCCTGTGGGTAGGAAGCGAAGGGCCTGTACCCTGTGGGTAGGAAGCGGAGGGCCTGTACCCTGTGGGTAGGAAGCGAAGGGCCTGTACCCTGTGGGTAGGAAGCGAAGGGCCTGTACCCTGTGGGTAGGAAGCTATGGGCTTTCATTCACAAACCTTATTGCAAAATAATGGGTGCAGCAAAAAACATTGTTCTTGTGGACAAACTGTTGTCCTCGTGTCTTCCTCTTTCAACAGTTGTTTTCTGATAAACATCTCAGTCAGAAGACATTGACTTTTAAAAAACCCTAAAAAACATTTCGTGCATTTTGGATATTTTAATCTTCAACCATTGCACAATATGCTGATTTCTTCATGGGAACTCAACTGTTGAAGAGGAAATGTTGAAACGAAAATAAAAACAATTTGTGTTAGAGGAAGCGCTGAGCTAATTTCCGTGGCAACGCCGGCTGTGATATTGGACCAATGTCCTGTGGAGTCCCACTTCTCTGTGACCCTGACCTCTGTGATGAAAGACAATCTGATGCAGTCCTTCACACTCTACACCACCGTTCAAAAGTTTGGGGTCGCTTAAAAATGTCCTTGTTTTTGAAAGAAAAGCACATTTTTCTAATGGATGAAAAATGTGATTTTCTTTCAAAAACAAGGGCATTTCTCAGTGACCCCAAACTTTTGAACGGTGGTGTAGAGTGTGAAGGGCTGCTTCACATGCTGCATCAGATTGTCTTTCATCACAGAGGTCAGGGTCACAGAGAAGCATTATGCTGCATAAATAACATCAAATTGATCAGAAATACAGTGTAGACATTGACAACATTAACAATGACTATTGTATAATTGTTTTAAATGGAATATCTACATAGGCGTACAGAGGCCCATTATCAGCAACCATCACTCCTGTGTTCCAATGGCACGTTGTGTTAGCTAATCCAAGTTTATAATTTTAAAAGTCTAATTGATCATTTGAAAACACTTTTGCAATTATGTTAGCACAGCTGGAAACTGTTTAAAGAAGCAATACAACTGGGCTTTAGACTAGTTGAGTATCTGGAGCATCAGCATTTGTGAGTTCGATTACAGGCTCAAAATGGCCAGAAACAAAGAACTTTCTTCTAAAACTCGTCAATCTATTCTTGTTCTGAGAAATGATGGCTATTCCATGTGAGAAATTGCCAAGAGACTGAAGATCTCGTACAACGCTGTGTACCACTCCCTTCACATAATGTGTACTACTCCCTGCCAGCATCATTCTGTTAGTTGGCCTCATCAGAAAGGCCTGTTACTCTGTTAGTTGGTCTCATCAGAAAGGCCTGTTACTCTGTTAGTTCACCTCATCAGAAAGGCCTGTTACTCTGTTAGTTCACCTCATCAGAAAGGCCTGTTACTCTGTTAGTTCACCTCATCAGAAAGGCCTGTTACTCTGTTAGTTGACCTCATCAGAAAGGCCTGTTACTCTGTTAGTTGGCCTCATCAGAAAGGCCTGTTACTCTGTTAGTTGGTCTCATCAGAAAGGCCTGTTACTCTGTTAGTTCACCTCATCAGAAAGGCCTGTTACTCTGTTAGTTGGTCTCATCAGAAAGGCCTGTTACTCTGTTAGTTGACCTCATCAGAAAGGCCTGTTACTCTGTTAGTTGGTCTCATCAGAAAGGCCTGTTACTCTGTTAGTTCACCTCATCAGAAAGGCCTGTTACTCTGTTAGTTCACCTCATCAGAAAGGCCTGTTACTCTGTTAGTTGGTCTCATCAGAAAGGCCTGTTACTCTGTTAGTTGGTCTCATCAGAAAGGCCTGTTACTCTGTTAGTTGGTCTCATCAGAAAGGCCTGTTACTCTGTTAGTTCACCTCATCAGAAAGGCCTGTTACTCTGTTAGTTGACCTCATCAGAAAGGCCTGTTACTCTGTTAGTTGACCTCATCAGAAAGGCCTGTTACTCTGTTAGTTGGTCTCATCAGAAAGGCCTGTTACTCTGTTAGTTGGTCTCATCAGAAAGGCCTGTTACTCTGTTAGTTCACCTCATCAGAAAGGCCTGTTACTCTGTTAGTTCACCTCATCAGAAAGGCCTGTTACTCTGTTAGTTGACCTCATCAGAAAGGCCTGTTACTCTGTTAGTTGACCTCATCAGAAAGGCCTGTTACTCTGTTAGTTGACCTCATCAGAAAGGCCTGTTACTCTGTTAGTTGGTCTCATCAGAAAGGCCTGTTACTCTGTTAGTTGGTCTCATCAGAAAGGCCTGTTACTCTGTTAGTTCACCTCATCAGAAAGGCCTGTTACTCTGTTAGTTCACCTCATCAGAAAGGCCTGTTACTCTGTTAGTTGACCTCATCAGAAAGACCTGTTACTCTGTTAGTTGACCTCATCAGAAAGGCCTGTTACTCTGTTAGTTGGTCTCATCAGAAAGGCCTGTTACTCTGTTAGTTCACCTCATCAGAAAGGCCTGTTACTCTGTTAGTTGGCCACATCAGAAAGGCCTGTTACTCTGTTAGTTGGTCTCATCAGAAATGCCTGTTACTCTGTTAGTTCACCTCATCAGAAAGGCCTGTTACTCTGTTAGTTCACCTCATCAGAAAGGCCTGTTACTCTGTTAGTTCACCTCATCAAAGGCCTGTTACTCTGTTAGTTCACCTCATCAGAAAGGCCTGTTACTCTGTTAGTTCACCTCATCAGAAAGGCCTGTTACTCTGTTAGTTCACCTCATCAGAAAGGCCTGTTACTCTGTTAGTTCACCTCATCAGAAAGGCCTGTTACTCTGTTAGTTGGCCTCATCAGAAAGGCCTGTTACTCTTTTAGTTGGCTTCATCAGAAAGGCCTGTTACTCTGTTAGTTCACCTCATCAGAAAGGCCTGTTACTCTGTTAGTTGGTCTCATCAGAAAGGCCTGTTACTCTGTTAGTTCACCTCATCAGAAAGGCCTGTTACTCTGTTAGTTGGCCTCATCAGAAAGGCCTGTTACTCTGTTAGTTCACCTCATCAGAAAGGCCTGTTACTCTGTTAGTTCACCTCATCAGAAAGGCCTGTTACTCTGTTAGTTCACCTCATCAGAAAGGCCTGTTACTCTGTTAGTTGGCCTCATCAGAAAGGCCTGTTACTCTGTTAGTTCACCTCATCAGAAAGGCCTGTTACTCTGTTAGTTCACCTCATCAGGGGACCAACTTACTTTTCTTTATCCCAAATGGCAGTCAAATTAAACCCTGATATACATGGATATTTACACAGATACAATATAAAAAATAGACAAGATAGTAAGATGAAAGAACACATGATCATGTATTTTATTACCAAAACATAGGACACACCTAGCTTTTCTAGTCCTGTCTGTCAGACTGTCACTGTCTGTTCCTCTCTCATTGTCAGACTAAGTGAATGTCCTCCATGTAAATCATCAATGTCCATGAACTTCTGATCCTCTAGCTAGCATTATGTTCCGAAGAGAGAGAGACCCCCTCACATCTCCCGTGCTGTGAATAAGGAGCTTTCTGCAGGCCTCCTCTCTGTATCCTTCCTCTTATTAACCGGCTTAGGCCACCACACCAGGCTCCTGACAGATGTATCCTGAAGCAGCTGCACGCTCCTTCCTGTCTCTGTCTGTCTGTCTGTCTGTCTGTCTGTCTGTCTGTCTGTCTGTCTGTCTGTCCTGTCTCTCACTTTCTGTCTCTGTGTCCCTCTGTCTTTCTCGCTCTGTCTGTCTGTCTGTCTCTGTCTCTCTCTCTCGTTCTGTCTTTGTCTGTCTGTCTCTCTCTGTGTCTCTCTCTGTGTCTCTGTCTGTGTCTCTGTCTGTCTGTCTGTCTGTCTGTCTGTCTGTCTGTCTGTCTGTCTGTCTGTCTGTCTGTCTGTCTGTCTGTCTGTCTGTCTGTCTGTCTTTCTTTCACTGTCTGTCTGTCTCTCTTTCTCTGTCTCTCTCTTTCTCTGTCTGTCTCTCTTTCTCTGTCTCTCTTTCACTGTCTGTCTCTCCTTCTCTGTGTGTTTGTCTGTCTCTCTTTCACTCTGTCTCTCTTTCTCTGTGTGTTTGTCTGTCTCTCATTTAGAACCCTTTTGTCTGCATGAAGGAGCTTCTAGAGCAAAGTTGAGACACTGGTGGAATTTAAATAGGCTGGTCCCCCACTTTGAAAGGGACTAATGCTGGCTGTCAGGTGGGTGGAAGGGAGGGTGGAAGGGAGGGAGAGTGGAAGGGAGTCAGCTCTGGTGGAAGGGAGGGAGGGCTGGTGTTGAGGGTGGATGTTGAGGGAGGGAAGCCCTCCACAGTTCTCCTTGTCTATGGTCTGAGAGTGTTTCAGTGTTCCATGGCCTTCAGACCATGTTGGCATGGCATGCTGGCTGGCTGGTTGGCTGGCACTGATGTTTAAATGGGAGTACTTCTGAATGAGGTCTGCCAGGACTGTGATTAGTGCCCTGTCTGTATTCTGCATGAGCACTTCTTTAGCTTTAGGTGGGAAGGCTGCTGGGGGCCACAAGGGAAAGAGCCTCAGCAACTGATTCAGAAGTACACAGCTGATTTAGAAGTACACAGCTGATTCAGAAGTAGGCAAAAACCGCTTCTGGAGAAAATATAATTCAGCATCAACATAATAAATAATTTAGCTAGGAAGCCATAAACGTCTACGGTATGGGCAGGTCTCTCTCTCTCTCTCTCTCTCTCTCTCTCTCTCTCTCTCTCTCTCTCTCTCTCTCTCTCTCTCTCTCTCTCTCTCTCTTTATATATATATATATATATATATATATATATATATATATATATATATATATCTCTCTATCTCTTCCTGTCTATATATATATATGTCTCTCTATCTCTTCCTGTCTATATCTCTTTCTCAGGAAATGTCAATGAAAGGAGACTCAAAGGAATTACTGAAACCGTTTCTCCATGCCGTTGCTTTACACGGTCACAAGGTCTTAATCAAATTGAGAATCATGTAAGAATGCTTGCTTTATCACTGCAGTGTTTTATTGCCTTTCATGTAATGGGCTATACCCTGTACCCTGGTCTATACCCTGGTCTATACCCTATACCCTGGTCTAGACCCTGGTCTGTATCCCGATCTATACCCTGATCTATAGCCTATACCCTGATCTATACCCTTTACCCTGGTCTATAACCCTGGCCTATACCCTGATCTATACCATATATCCTAGACCCTGGCCTATACCTCGGCCTATACCCTATACGCTGGCCTGTACCCTGATCTATACCCTAGACGCTGGCCTGTACCCTGATCTATACCCTAGACTGTGGCCTATACCCTGATCTATACCTTAGACCCTGGCCTATACCCTAGACCCTGGTATATACCCTGGCCTATACCCTATACCCTGATCTATACCCTAGACCTTGGCCTATACCCTGGTCTATACCCTGGCCTATACCCTGATCTATACCGTAGACCCTGGCCTATACCCTGGTCTATACCCTATACCCTGGCCTATACCCTATACCCTGATCTATAACCCTGGCCTATACCCTGATCTATACCATATATCCTAGACCCTGGCCTATACCCTGGTCTATACCCTGGTCTATAGCCTATATACCATGGCCTATACCCTGGTCTATACCCTGGTCTATAGCCTATATACCATGGGCTATACCCTAGTCTATACCCTATACCCTGGTCTTTAGCCTGGTCTATACCCTATGCCCTGGTCTATACCCTATACCCTGGTCTATACCCTGGTATATAGCCTATATACCATGGCCTATACCCTGGTCTATACCCTGGCCTATACCCTATGCCCTGGTCTATACCCTATACACTGGTCTATACCCTGGTCTATACCCTATACCCTGGTCTATACCCTGGTATATAGCCTATATACCATGGCCTATACCCTGGTCTATACCCTATACCCTGGTCTATACCCTGGCCTATACCCTATGCCCTGGTCTATACCCTGGTCTATACCCTATACCCTGGTCTATACCCTGGTCTATACCCTATACCCTGATTTCAACTCAGAATATGGAGAATGCTTTTTTTATAGCCTGGAATCATTGTATTAAAACAGGGTCGTATTCATTAGGCCTCAAATGGAAGAAAAGTGACAACGTTACCCTGGTCTATACCCTGGTCTATACCCTGTACCCTGGTCTATACCCTATACCCTGGTCTATACCCTGGTCTATACCCTGTACCCTGGTCTATACCCTATACCCTGGTCTATACCCTGTACCCTGGTCTATACCCTATACCCTGGTCTATACCCTGTACCCTGGTCTATACCCTGTACCCTGGTCTATACCCTATACCCTGGTCTATACCCTGTACCCTGGTCTATACCCTATACCCTGGTCTATACCCTATACCCTGGTCTATACCCTGATCTATAGACTATACCATGGCCTATACCCTGGTCTATACCCTATACCCTGGTCTAAACCCTGGCCTATACCCTATGCTCTGGTCTATACCCTATACCCTGGTCTATACCCTATACCCTAGTCTATACCCTATACCCTGATTTCAACTCAGAATATGGAGAATGCTTTTTTAATAGCCTGGAATCATTGTATTAAAACAGGGTCGTATTCATTAGGCCTCAAATGGAAGAAAAGTGACAACGATACCCTGGTCTATACCCTGGCCTATACCCTGTACCCTGGTCTATACCCTTTACCCTGGTCTATACCCTTTACCCTGGTCTATACCCTGTACCCTGGTCTATACCCTATACCCTGGTCTATACCCTGTACCCTGGTCTATACCCTGTACCCTGGTCTATACCCTATACCCTGGTCTATACCCTGTACCCTGGTCTATACCCTATACCCTGGTCTATACCCTATACCCTGGTCTATACCCTGTACACTGGTCTATACCCTATACCCTGGTCTATACCCTGGCCTATACCCTGGTCTATACCCTATACCCTGGTCTATACCCTATACCCTGGTCTATACCCTATACCCTGGTCTATACCCTATACCCTGGTCTATACCCTGTACACTGGTCTATACCCTATACCCTGGTCTATACCCTATACCCTGGTCTATACCCTATACCCTGGTCTATACCCTGGCCTATACCCTGGTCTATACCCTATACCCTGGTCTATACCCTGGTCTATACCCTGTACCCTGGTCTATACCCTATACCCTGGTCTATACCCTGTACCCTGGTCTATACCCTATACACTGGTCTATACCCTATACACTGGTCTATACCCTGTACACTGGTCTATACCCTGTACACTGGTCTATACCCTATACACTGGTCTATACCCTATACCCTGGTCTATACCCTATACCCTGGTCTATACCCTGTACACTGGTCTATACCCTATACCCTGGCCTATACCCTGGTCTATACCCTATACCCTGGTCTATACCCTGTACCCTGGTCTATACCCTATACCCTGGCCTATACCCTGTACCCTGGTCTATACCCTATACCCTGGCCTATACCCTGGTCTATACCCTATACCCTGGTCTATACCCTGGTCTATACCCTATACCCTGGCCTATACCCTATACCCTGGCCTATACCCTATACCCTGGTCTATACCCTATACCCTGGTCTATACCCTATACACTGGTCTATACCCTATACCCTGGCCTATACCCTATACCCTGGCCTATACCCTATACCCTGGTCTATACCCTGTACACTGGTCTATACCCTATACCCTGGTCTATACCCTGGCCTATACCCTGGTCTATACCCTATACCCTGGTCTATACCCTGTACCCTGGTCTATACCCTATACCCTGGCCTATACCCTGTACCCTGGTCTATACCCTATACCCTGGCCTATACCCTATACACTGGTCTATACCCTATACCCTGGTCTATACCCTATACACTGGTCTATACCCTATACCCTGGCCTATACCCTGGCCTGTACAGGACAATAACACGATTGTGTTGGACACAGGATATCTGATGATCGGATTCCCTTAAGGTTACAGTGGTTACACAGTTTGCTTGATATCCTATGTGCAACCATGGCCAACGTGTGTGTGTTTGTTTGTTTCTCTGAGGTTTAATGTAATGACATGCTCCATAGGACTCATAGGGCTCATATAACTCATAGGGCTCATAGGGCTCCATATGGCTCATAGGACTCATAGGGCTCCATAGGACTCATAGGGCTCCATAGGGCTCATATAACTCATAGGGCTCCATAGGGCTCCATAGGACTCATAGGGCTCCATAGGACTCATAGGGCTCCATAGGGCTCATAGGGCTTCATAGGGCTCCATAGGGCTTCATAGGACTCATAGGGCTCCATAGGACTCAAAGGGCTCCATAGGGCTTCATAGGACTCATAGGGCTCCATAGGACTCATAGGGCTCTTAGGACTCATAGGGCTTCATAGGGCTTCATAGGACTCATAGGGCTCCATAGGGCTCCATAGGACTCATAGGGCTCATAGGACTCATAGGACTCATAGGGCTCATAGGACTCATAGGGCTCCATAGGGCTCCATAGGACTCATAGGGCTCATAGGACTCATAGGACTCATAGGGCTCATAGGACTCATAGGACTCATAGGGCTCCATAGGACTCATAGGGCTCATAGGACTCATAGGGCTCATAGGACTCATAGGACTCATAGGGCTCATAGGACTCATAGGACTCATAGGACTCATAGGGCTTCATAGGACTCATAGGGCTCATAGGACTCATAGGGCTCATAGGGCTCCATAGGACTCATAGGGCTCATAGGACTCATAGGGCTCATAGGGCTCCATATGGCTCCATAGGACTCATAGGGCTCCATAGGACTCATAGGGCTCATAGGGCTCATAGGGCTCATAGGACTCATAGGGCTCATAGGACTCATAGGACTCATAGGGCTCATAGGACTCATAGGACTCATAGGGCTTCATAGGACTCATAGGACTCATAGGACTCATATGACTCATAGGGCTCATAGGGCTCATAGGACTCATAGGACTCATAGGGCTCCATAGGACTCATAGGACTCATAGGGCTCATAGGACTCCATAGGACTCATAGGGCTCCATAGGACTCATAGGACTCATAGGGCTCCATAGGACTCATAGGGCTCATAGGACTCATAGGACTCTTGTCAAAAG
Source organism: Oncorhynchus masou masou (assembly GCF_036934945.1). NCBI lineage: Eukaryota > Metazoa > Chordata > Actinopteri > Salmoniformes > Salmonidae > Oncorhynchus > Oncorhynchus masou. The sequence goes on from NC_088235.1 coordinate 6,417,539, forward strand.
TAGTGTACTAGGGATTAGGGTGCCATTTGGTCTGCTTCCTGTCTGCTCCTGGCGCTGTGCTTCCTGTCTGCTCCTGGCGCTGTGTTTCCTGTCTGCTCCTGGCGCTGTGTTTCCTGTCTGCTAATGGCGCTGTGTTTCCTGTCTGCTCCTGGCGACGTGTTTCCTGTCTGCTCCTGGCGCTGTGTTTCCTGTCTGCTCCTGGCTCTGTGTTTTCTGTCTGCTCCTGGCACTGTGTTTCCTGTCTGCTCCTGGCGCTGTGTTTCCTGTCTGCTCCTGGCGCTGTGTTTCCTGTCTGCTCCTGGCGCTGTGGTTCCTGTCTGCTCCTGGCGCTGTGTTTCCTGTCTGCTCCTGGCGCTGTGTTTCCTGTCTGCTCCTGGCGCTGTGTTTCCTGTCTGCTCCTGGCACTGTGTTTCCTGTCTGCTCCTGGCAGACCCTATTCCCTTCATAGTGTAATGGCACCCGATTCCCTTCATAGTGTAATGGCACCCTATTCCCTTCATAGTGTAATGGCACCCGATTCCCTTCATAGTGTAATGGCACCCTATTCCCGTCATAGTGTAATGGCACCCGATTCCCTTCATAGTGTAATGGCACCCTATTCCCTTCATAGTGTAATGGCACCCTATTCCCTTCATAGTGTAATGGCACCCGATTCCCTTCATAGTATAATGGCACCCTATTCCCTTCATAGTGTAATGGCACCCTATTCCCTTCATAGTGTAATGGCACCCTATTCCCTTCATAGTGTAATGGCACCCTATTCCCTTCATAGTGTAATGGCACCCTATTCCCTTCATAGTGTAATGGCACCCGATTCCCTTCATAGTGTAATGGCACCCTATTCCCTTCATAGTGTAATGGCACCCTATTCCCTTCATAGTGTATTGGCACCCTATTCCCTTCATAGTGTAATGGCACCCTATTCCCGTCATAGTGTAATGGCACCCTATTCCCTTCATAGTGTAATGGCACCCTATTCCCTTCATAGTGTAATGGCACCCTATTCCCTTCATAGTGTAATTGCACCCTATTCCCTTCATAGTGTAATGGCACCCTATTCCCTTCATAGTGTAATGGCACCCTATTCCCTTCATAGTGTAATGGCACCCTATTCCCTTCATAGTGTAATGGCACCCTATTCCCTTCATAGTGTAATGGCACCCTATTCTCTTCATAGTGTAATGGCACCCTATTCCCTTCATAGTGTAATGGCACCCTATTCCCTTCATAGTGTAATGGCACCCTATTCCCTTCATAGTGTAATGGCACCCTATTCCCTTCATAGTGTAATGGCACCCGATTCCCTTCATAGTGTAATGGCACCCGATTCCCTTCATAGTGTAATGGCACCCGATTCCCTTCATAGTGTAATGGCACCCTATTCCCTTCATGGTGTAATGGCACCCTATTCCCTTCATAGTGTAATGGCACCCCCTTCCCTTCATAGTGTAATGGCACCCTATTCCCTTCATAGTGTAATGGCACCCTATTCCCTTCATAGTGTAATGGTACCCTATTCCCTTCATAGTGTAATGGCACCCTATTCCCTTCATAGTGTAATGGCACCCTATTCCCTTCATAGTGTAATGGCACCCCCTTCCCTTCATAGTGTAATGGCACCCTATTCCCTTCATAGTGTAATGGCACCCTATTCCCTTCATAGTGTAATGGCACCCCTGCCGGCCCCACCAGCCATCTGGCAGTCAGATGTACTGGCGTCACGGGAACAGACAGGCAGGACAGTTCTCTCACTTCTACCCTACACAAAGAGGACAGAAAGAAGTAGATGACCAACGCTGTTGGACTGGGGCAATAAGCACACGAGCTGATACCAGAGCCATGTAAAGTGCATTCAGGTGTCGGACTGTGTAAAGCTCTAAGGGGCGGTTCCCTCTGACTGTAGGTGGAAGGAGCTTGGGACCCAGAGGACGGGATGGAGTCTCTGACCAGCGTGGAGTCTCTGACCAGCGTGGAGTCTCTGACCAGCGTGGAGTCTCTGACCAGCGTGGAGTCTCTGACCAGCGTGGAGTCTCTGACCAGCGTGGAGTCTCTGACCAGCGTGGTGTCTCTGACCAGCGTGGAGTCTCTGACCAGCGTGGTGTCTTTGACCAGCGTGGAGTCTCTGACCAGCGTGGAGTCTCTGACCAGCGTGGAGTCTCTGACCAGCGTGGAGTCTGACCAGCGTGGAGTCTCTGACCAGCGTGGAGTCTCTGACCACCTTTCACCTACTAAGACATCCGTAATAATTTTTAGCTTCAAACAGCGGTGATTAGGAGACTAGTGGTGTTGTTGGGACAGTCAGACAGCGGTGATTAGGAGACTAGTGGTGTTGTTGGGACAGTCAGACAGCGGTGATTAGGAGACTAGTGGTGTTGTTGGGACAGTCAGACAGCGGTGATTAGGAGACTAGTGGTGTTGTTGGGACAGTCAGACAGCGGTGATTAGGAGACTAGTGGTGTTGTTGGGACAGTCAGACAGCGGTGATTAGGAGACTAGTGGTGTTATTGGGACAGTCAGACAGCGGTGATTAGGAGACTAGTGGAGTGTTGTTGGGACAGTCAGACCGGTGATTAGGAGACTAGTGGTGTTGTTGGGACAGTCAGACAGCGGTGATTAGGGGACTAGTGGTGTTATTGGGACAGTCAGACAGTGGTGATTAGGAGACTAGTGGAGTGTTGTTGGGACAGTCAGACAGCGGTGATTAGGAGACTAGTGGTGTTGTTGGGACAGTCAGACAGCGGTGATTAGGAGACTAGTGGTGTTGTTGGGACAGTCAGACAGCGGTGATTAGGAGACTAGTGGTGTTGTTGGGACAGTCAGACAGCGGTGATTAGGAGACTAGTGGTGTTATTGGGACAGTCAGACAGCGGTGATTAGGAGACTAGTGGTGTTATTGGGACAGTCAGACAGCGGTGATTAGGAGACTAGTGGTGTTGTTGGGACAGTCAGACAGCGGTGATTAGGAGACTAGTGGTGTTGTTGGGACAGTCAGACAGAGGTGATTAGGAGACTAGTGGTGTTATTGGGACAGTCAGACAGCGGTGATTAGGAGACTAGTGGTGTTGTTGGGACAGTCAGACAGCGGTGATTAGGGGACTAGTGGTGTTATTGGGACAGTCAGACAGCGGTGATTAGGGGACTAGTGGTGTTATTGGGACAGTCAGACAGAGGTGATTAGGAGACTAGTGGAGTGTTGTTGGGACAGTCAGACCGGTGATTAGGAGGCTAGTTGTGTTGTTGGGACAGTCAGACAGCGGTGATTAGGAGACAAGGGGTGTTGTTGGGACAGTCAGACAGCGGTGATTAGGAGACTAGTGGTGTTGTTGGGACAGTCAGACAGCGGTGATTAGGAGACTAGTGGTGTTGTTGGGACAGTCAGACAGCGGTGATTAGGGGACTAGTGGTGTTATTGGGACAGTCAGACAGTGGTGATTAGGAGACTAGTGGAGTGTTGTTGGGACAGTCAGACCGGTGATTAGGAGACAAGGGGTGTTGTTGGGACAGTCAGACAGCGGTGATTAGGAGACAAGGGGTGTTGTTGGGACAGTCAGACAGTCAACATGAGTCAAGGACCAATTCAGCAGTGGTGGGCCGTCAGGGCCAGCAAGGCCTTCTCTGCTGGCCTAAACATCATCAGAATATATATATTTTTTATATATATATTTCCCCACAAATATGTATTAAATTATTCCCCAGAGTAAGAGTTATACTCCTTATTTCATAGCTTTCCTCTTGGTTGCACTGCTTCCAGCCCCAGGTTGAGATTTGGAGGGCTGGTCTTTATGTTAGATCTTTTATCCAATCATATTCAGCCATCATGAGTTGCCAGGGGTCTAAAATCTGCCCCCAGTCCTTCAGAATCAACAGTGCGGGCGCTTGTAGCTTAATGTGAATGGAAATGAAAATTTAGTGTCAATCAATCAGCTTTAGAGTTGGTTATTGTACGCCTGCTGGCTAGCTCCGGTGTTACACAGGAGCCAGCTAGCAGGCGTAGTGCCTGCACGTCTTTTGATTGGATTACCAATATTGAGAGGCAGGTCCTATGGGCAGGTCTATGCAGAACCTCAGAACTAGGAAACTGAATTTGATAAACAAATTAATTTGCGTACTACTAAGCTGTTTTTTTCAACCCACAATGGCGGAAGGAGGAGAAGATATTGATTTGGTCGAGGATATAATTATAATGCCATTCTGAAGACAAACTTTTCAAGAAAAGTTAGACAGTGTAAGGAGAGGTCGGCCGACGCTACAAAGCCTGTCACAGGCGGGAAAGGGGTTAGTTCGTCAGTTTCAAAGTTCCAACTACGAGCGCTATCAATGGCTCACAGGCTCCGAGAAGCACTGCAAACTACTGCTGGGAATGCCTATTATTACAATTGAGCGAGAGAGGCGCAGGTTCAGTCAAATCTACGATGACACAGCGCGCATCTCAAGTTCCCCCAGCGCACGCAGAGGCCCAGCACAAGGAGACCCTCGCACATACTACCAACAACTCCACAGCAATATTCTGGACAACATTCTTTGCCAGATACGAAACAGGTTTCAAGACCACAAAAAATGAATGTTTCTCTCCCCCCTGGACCCCCAGCACTCTCAGACCTACCGGAAGAAAATCCCACAAACAGGCTTCTGCAGCTTAACAGAGAGTCACGGAACACTGTTCCACCTATCCAAGCTAAAAGCAGAACTGACTGTAATGTACGCTATGACTGATTTTGAAGGGGAAAAGTCCCTCTGATCTCCTTGATTTCCTTAAGCAGAAAAATGTGAATGAGGACATGGGGCAACTTTACACATTGGCATGTGTGACAGTGACTATCCCTGTGTCCACGGCTTCTGTCGAGCAGTCATTCTTGGCCTTAAAGCGAATCAAAACGTATTCCAGAAATGCTACTGGACAGACTCGGCTTTCAGCATTAGCCTCCATGTCGATAGAAAAGGACTTATTGGTGGAACTAAAATGCAGAGATAGACTGTACAACAGAGTCATTGAAGTCTTCTTGAGGAAAAAAAGGAGGATGGATTTTGTGTTCAAATAATCAGTCTTTGGTGAGTAGGCATACAATGCATTTTATTTTTTTATTAAATGTGTATGTACGTTTCGCATTTTATTTCGTTAATATTAAATAGCCTATATATTAACAAAATAAAATGGCAAATAGCCTATGTTGCAAATTATTTGTTTTCTCTTTTATTTTCAGTGAATAGTTATGTCTTTATCATCACGGTGAAACTGCTTTGGGTGCGACGCAACGCCTGGTTATACTGCGTTTCTGTCTAAATGTATAGTGTCCAGAGCCGTGGCATCATAATGATGGTAATAAGAGGTGGATTAATTCGGGTGGGACTGTGTAGGATCTCACTGAAGGCCCAGGCCCACAGCACGCCACTGCTATTTAGTCATGTTGTAACCAAGGCAACTGTTTGGAACATTCCGTATGTGTCTCCAATGGCAGCCCATTCCCTTCAAATGAAAGGGATCTGGTCAAGATTAGTCACTATGAAGGGAGTTTGGGTCCATTTAGGACGTCGTCTCTGTTTCAGATCATGTCTATCTGAAAGCTTTGATTTGACTGTACCTAAGGCTACTGTGGTGTAGGGCTGGGTGATATAACCGTATTTTACTATATACTGGTATTTATGAACAGACTGGTTTGAGTTTTTATTTTACCTTCTATAACGGTATTTGAATGTTTGGTTTGTTAAATGTGATACGCCGTTGTGTAACGTCCATTTTTATAGTTTACTCGGCTACTTGAGTCATCCCTCACCTCTCTCTCTCTCTCTCTCTCTCTCTCAATTCAATTAAATTCAAGGGCTTTATTGGCATGGGAAACATGTGTTAACATTGCCAAAGCAAGTGAGGTAGATAATATACAAAAGTGAAATAAACAATAAAAATGAACAGTAAACATTACACATACAGAAGTTTCAAAACACGCCCCTTTCCACACAGACTAAGCCCCGCCCCGTCACTCAAGGAGCGCATGTGTTGTTACTTGACCACGTTCAGTCTGCATGGTCAATGCAGCACATGCAACAATGTTGATGACAACGATGTTGTTTCCACTTTGATCTTAATATAAATCCAAAAGCATTCTATAATTACAATATAGGTCTTACATCTCCAAACAGCTAGTTTGTATTTTCTTAGCAAGTTAAGCTAAATCGTTTTAGCCACTAATGCTAATCTCTAGTTAGCTGGCTAGCTAACATTATCTTCTAAATCAAAGAGGGATTGATGAAGCATGAATATGTTGGCAATATATGAATAAAGATTTAATGAAGCCAAAGATTATAGGGTCCCCTAGGAAACACTGACCATCACTTTGGTTCCTACCCTGGCACAATAACTCGTTAATGGCATTTTCATTCGTTGTCATGTCAAACAAAACTATTCGAAGTGCCCACTATTATTTATATTCTAACTAGATATAGACCGATTTATGATTTTTTTAATACCGATTTATTGGCTGATACCGATTAATCGGACGATTTTATTAATTAATTTATTAATAAAAAATAAATAAAGTGTTGTTTTTTATATTTTATTTTTAACATATTTATTTGTAATAATAACAATTACAACAATACTGAATTAACACTTTTATTTTAACTTAATATAATATATAACATGAGTCTTCAATATTCCCAGTTAAGAAGTTTTAGGTTGTAGTTATTATAGGAATTATAGGACTATTTCTCTCTCTGTACCATTTGTATTTCATAAACCTTTGACTATTGGATGTTCTCACAGGCACTATAGTATTGCCAGCCTGAATCAGAGAGGTGTGGGGGTCTGCATTAATCGACGTCCACGTCTTCGCCGCCCGGGGAACAGTGGGTTAACTGTCTTGTCTCAGACGCAGAACGATCGCTTTTTACTTTGTCAGCTCGGGGATTCGATCCAGTAATCTTTCGGTTACTGGCCCAACGCTCTAACTACTAGGCTACCTGCCGCCCCTTGGATTGTGTGTGTGTGTGTGTGTCCTTGTCTGTCTTTGTGTGTGTTTAGGGGGATGGAGTGTCTGCCGTTGATCTCAGGCCAGCTGTGGCGGGTCGGGGTCGGCCTCTGCTTGCTGGTCTGTGTGGAGCAGAGCGGCGGGGAGGCTCATCTTTTGTTTAATCTGCTTCACTGCAAAGCCCTGTGTCTGTGTACCAAATACCACCCCATTCCCTATATAGTGCACTACTGTTGACCAGGGCCCATTGTGCTCTGGATCAACAGTAATGCACTAGGGAAAAGGGTGCCGTTTGAGATGCCCTGGGTTTATTCAGAGAGGTGCTGCAGATGGATGCCTGCTCAGATTGTTGTTGAAGGCTGTAGCAGAGGGCTCAGCATCAGATGAGGCTATAATTAACATTGAAACACACCCAACCTCAGGATTGATGTAAGCCTGTTGAAATGTTGAGCGGTACAGATCTAGATTCAGGGTTTACTGCTTGGTATGTTCTGAGAAAGCAGCTGGAAGTACTGTAGAAACATCATCAAGAAAAGCAATGAGAGAAATTGTCTCATTGTTATATTTCACTTCATACGTTTCCTCTTTCAATCAGCAGGCTACAATTTGAACATGGTGGTGTTGGAATCAACACAGATTTGTGAAACCTCTATAGTGTGCATGCAAGTGTGCCTCAGTGTGGCCTCATAGTGTGACTGAGTCCCCACTGCTGTTCCTCTGTTTGACTTCCTGTGTCTGAGTCAAAGTCCTCTCCTCTGTTCCTCTGTTTGACTTCCTGTGTCTGAGTCAAAGTCCTCTGTTCCTCTGTTTGACTTCCTGTGTCTGAGTCAAAGTCCTCTGTTCCTCTGTTCCTCTGTCTGAGTCAAAGTCCTCTCCTCTGTTCCTCTGTTTGACTTCCTGTGTCTGAGTCAAAGTCCTCTGTTCCTCTGTTTGACTTCCTGTGTCTGAGTCAATGTCCTCTCCTCTGTTCCTCTGTTTGACTTCCTGTGTCTGAGTCAATGTCCTCTCCTCTGTTCCTCTGTTCCTCTGTTTGACTTCATGTGTCTGAGTCAAAGTCCTCTCCTCTGTTCCTCTGTTCCTCTGTCTGTCAAAGTCCTCTCCTCTGTTCCTCTGTTTGACTTCCTTTGTCTGAGTCAAAGTCCTCTCCTCTGTTCCTCTGTTTGACTTCCTTTGTCTGAGTCAAAGTCCTCTCCTCTGTTCCTCTGTTTGACTTCCTCTGTCTGAGTCGAAGTCCTCTCCTCTGTTCCTCTGTTTGACTTCCTCTGTCTGTCAAAGTCCTCTCCTCTGTTCCTCTGTTTGACTTCCTTTGTCTGAGTCAAAGTCCTCTCCTCTGTTCCTCTGTTTGACTTCCTCTGTCTGAGTCAAAGTCCTCTCCTCTGTTCCTCTGTTTGACTTCCTGTGTCTGAGTCAAAGTCCTCTCCTCTGTTCCTCTGTTTGACTTCCTCTGTCTGAGTCAAAGTCCTCTGTTCCTCTGTTTGACTTCCTGTGTCTGAGTCAAAGTCCTCTGTTCCTCTGTTTGACTTCCTGTGTCTGAGTCAAAGTCCTCTCCTCTGTTCCTCTGTTCCTCTGTTTGACTTCATGTGTCTGAGTCAAAGTCCTCTGTTCCTCTGTTTGACTTCATGTGTCTGAGTCCCCTCTCCTCTTGTCGTCCCCAGCTGCTTGTGGAGTATGGGTACAACTGCCAGCGCAGCGCCACAACCCGTCTCTGTCTCAGGCTCCATATCCTCTGTAGCGGCGCCCCAGCATCCTCCCCCGCTTGAGAGTCTCCATGGCAACGGGTCGGTGAACAGCAGGCAGTCTCTCAGCATGAGCTCTTCCCAGACGGTGAAGATCCACAGCGGCAAGGCCAAGTCTATCATCACTAACAAGGTGGCGCCTGTCGTCATCACGTAAGTCTCACCACGCCTCCAATCATTCAAGTCACGTAACCACCATCCAAGGGATGTTACCATGAGAATCCCTGAGGCTTTGATCACTAAGGTGTGAATGGATGGGGAGGGGGCGGGGGGGTTAAGTGTGTGTGTGTGTGGGGGGGGGTGAAGTGTGTGGGGAGGGGGGGCGGGTGAAGTGTGGGGGGACGGGGGGGGTGAAGTGTGTGGGGACGGGGGGGGGGGGGTAGTTGAGTTGTGTGTGTGTGTGTGTGCTGTTATCTAATTTGTCTTGGGTTCAGAAGATGAGGTCATTTATCTGACTAATGAAATGTTGGGTCTGTCTCCAGTGGAAACCGCAGTACCACTGAGAGGGATTGAATGCTCTGCTTCACCATGTTGCAGATGACGGTTATCTTCTGTATTCCAGATATAATTGCAGACAGGAATTTCAGATCCACGATGACCTCTTCAGAACGAACTACAAAGTGGGCCGGATATCAGACACAATGCCTGAACACTACTTGGTACAGGTAGGAAGAAACCCCCCCCCACCAGACACAATGCCTGAACACTACTTGGTACAGGTAGGAAGAACCCCCCCCCCCCCACCAGACTCAATGCCTGAACACTACTTGGTACAGGTAGGAAGAACCCCCCCCCCACCAGACTCAATGCCTGAACACTACTTGGTACAGGTAGGAAGAACCCCCCCCAGTGATAACTAGTGATTGATGTTGTTACCCCTTGTTACTTCACATTGCTGATGTTGTTACTTCACATTGATGTTGTTGTTACTTCACATTGATGTTGTTACTTCACATTGATGTTGTTACCCCTTGTTACTTCACATTGATGTTGTTACTTCACATTGATGTTGTTACCCCCCCCCCCCCCAGACTCAATGCCTGAACACTACTTGGTACAGGTAGGAAGAACCCCCCCCCCCCAGACTCAATGCCTGAACACTACTTGGTACAGGTAGGAAGAAACCCCCCCCCCCCCCCCCCAGACACAATGCCTGAACACTACTTGGTACAGGTAGGAAGAAAACACCCCCCCCCCCAGACACAATGCCTGAACACTACTTGGTACAGGTA
>NC_088235.1:6432468-6442468 GCF_036934945.1 Oncorhynchus masou masou
CATTTGACCAGGGCTCATAGGGCTCTGTATAGGGAATATGGTGCCATTTGACCAGGGCCCATAGGGCTCTGTATAGGGAATAGGGTACCATTTGACCAGGGCCCATAGGGCTCTGTATAGGGAATAGGGTACCATTTGACCAGGGCCCATAGGGCTCTGTATAGGGAATAGTGTGCCATTTGACCAGGGCCCATAGGGCTCTGTATAGGGAATAGGGTGCCATTTGACCAGGGCCCATAGGGCTCTGTATAGGGAATAGTGTGCCATTTGACCAGGGCTCATAGGGCTCTGTATAGGGAATAGTGTACCATTTGACCAGGGCCCATAGGGATCTGTATAGGGAATATGGTGCCATTTGACCAGGGCCCATAGGGATCTGTATAGGGAATAGTGTGCCATTTGACCAGGGCCCATAGGGCTCTGTATAGGGAATAGGGTGCCATTTGACCAGGGCTCATAGGGCTCTGTATAGGGAATAGGGTGCCATTTGACCAGGGCCCATAGGGATCTGTATAGGGAATAGGGTGCCATTTGACCAGGGCCCATAGGGCTCTGTATAGGGAATAGGGTGCCATTTGACCAGGGCCCATAGGGCTCTGTATAGGGAATAGTGTGCCAATTGACCAGGGCCCATAGGGCTCTGTATAGGGAATAGGGTGCCATTTGACCAGGGCCCATAGGGCTCTGTATAGGGAATAGGGTACCATTTGACCAGGGCCCATAGGGCTCTGTATAGGGAATAGTGTGCCATTTGACCAGGGCTCATAGGGCTCTGTATAGGGAATAGGGTGCCATTTGACCAGGGCTCATAGGGCTCTGTATAGGGAATAGTGTACCATTTGACCAGGGCCCATAGGGATCTGTATAGGGAATAGGGTGCCATTTGACCAGGGCCCATAGGGATCTGTATAGGGAATAGTGTGCCATTTGACCAGGGCCCATAGGGCTCTGTATAGGGAATAGGGTGCCATTTGACCAGGGCTCATAGGGCTCTGTATAGGGAATAGGGTGCCATTTGACCAGGGCCCATAGGGCTCTGTATAGGGAATAGGGTGCCATTTGACCAGGGCCCATAGGGCTCTGTATAGGGAATAGTGTGCCAATTGACCAGGGCCCATAGGGCTCTGTATAGGGAATAGGGTGCCATTTGACCAGGGCCCATAGGGCTCTGTATAGGGAATAGGGTGCCATTTGACCAGGGCCCATAGGGCTCTGTATAGGGAATAGGGTGCCATTTGACCAGGGCTCATAGGGCTCTGTATAGGGAATAGGGTGCCATTTGACCAGGGCCCATAGGGCTCTGTATAGGGAATAGTGTGCCAATTGACCAGGGCCCATAGGGCTCTGTATAGGGAATAGGGTGCCATTTGACCAGGGCCCATAGGGCTCTGTATAGGGAATAGGGTACCATTTGACCAGGGCCCATAGGGCTCTGTATAGGGAATAGTGTGCCATTTGACCAGGGCTCATAGGGCTCTGTATAGGGAATAGGGTGCCATTTGACCAGGGCCCATAGGGCTCTGTATAGGGAATAGGGTACCATTTGACCAGGGCCCATAGGGCTCTGTATAGGGAATAGGGTACCATTTGACCAGGGCCCATAGGGCTCTGTATAGGGAATAGGGTGCCATTTGGAAGGTTTCCCCATGTGGAATGAAGGACAATGTAGAATATCTCTCATGGTCGTGAGTCCAGTATGGAAAACTCACTGTAATCCAACTGAAATAAACGTAATTATATAGCAGCGAGTTCATGATCAACTCCTGACTCATGTGGTGCACGTCAAATGACAACGGAATGTTTCCAATTGGGTTTGGAACAAAACTTTACATATTCTACAACCAAATAACTGGCCTGTTGACTAGTTATTATTCCTGGGCCCGTATTCAAAAAGTATCTGGGTTTTAGAGGGCTGATCTGGGATCAGGTTTCCCCCTGTCTACATCATCTTATTAATTACTGCCTCTTTTTGAATGTAGGCCATGATTTCTCTCCTCTCTTCCCAGGAGGTGATGTTCTTCTGTGTGCGTGAAGAACCGGTGGTGTTCCTGCACCTGGAGGAGAACTTTGTTCCATACACCCCGCGGAGGAAGGAGAACCTCCATGAGAACCTTCATGGCCTGGACAAGGAGGAGACGGTGGAGACCCTGGAGCTCACCATCAGGAAGGAGGTGACCTGGCCTCCTCCTACTAATAAACCTAGAAACCTCCTCTTTATCTATCAATATACTGGCCTCTTACTAATAAACCTAGAAACCTCCTCTTTATCTATCAATATACTGGCCTCATCCTACTAATAAACCCAGAAACCTCCTCTTTATCTATCAATGTACTGGCCTCCTCCAACTAATAAACCCATAAACCTCTTTATCTGTCAATATACTGGCCTCCTACTAATAAACCCATAAACCTCCTCTTTATCTATCAATATACTGGCCTCCTCCTACTAATTAACCCATAAACCTCCTCTTTATCTATCAATATACTGGCCTCCTCCTACTAATAAACCCATAAACCTCTTTATCTATCAATATACTGGCCTCCTCCTACTAATAAACCTCCTCTTTATCTATCAATATACTGGCCTCCTCCTACTAATAAACCTCCTCTTTATCTATCAATATACTGGCCTCCTCCTACTAATAAACCCATAAACCTCTTTATCTATCAATATACTGGCCTCCTCCTACTAATAAACCCATAAACCTCCTCTTTATCTATCAATATACTGGCCTCATACTACTAATAAACCCATAAACCTCTTTATCTATCAATATACTGGCCTCCTCCTACTAATAAACCCATAAACCTCTTTATCTATCAATATACTGGCCTCCTCCTACTAATAAACCCATAAACCTCCTCTTTATCTATCAATGTACTGGCCTCCTCCTACTAATAAACCCATAAACCTCTTTATCTATCAATATACTGGCCTCCTCCTACTAATAAACCTCCTCTTTATCTATCAATGTACTGACCTCCTACTAATAAACCCATAAACCTCCTCTTTATCTATCAATATACTGGCCTCCTCCTACTAATAAACCTCCTCTTTATCTATCAATATACTGGCAGCCTCCTACTAATAAACCCATAAACCTCCTCTTTATCTATCAATATACTGGCCTCCTCCTACTAATAAACCCATAAACCTCCTCTTTATCTATCAATGTACTGGCCTCCTACTAATAAACCCATAAACCTCCTCTTTATCTATCAATATACTGGCCTCCTCCTACTAATAAACCCATAAACCTCCTCTTTATCTATCAATGTACTGGCCTCCTCCTACTAATAAACCCATAAACCTCCTCTTTATCTATCAATGTACTGGCCTCCTCCTACTAATAAACCCATAAACCTCTTTATCTATCAATGTACTGGCCTCCTCCTACTAATAAACCCATAAACCTCCTCTTTATCTATCAATATACTGGCCTCCTACTACTAATAAACCCATAAACCTCCTCTTTATCTATCAATATACTGGCCTCCTCCTTCTAATAAACCCATAAACCTCCTCTTTATCTATCAATATACTGGCCTCCTCCTTCTAATAAACCTCTTCTTTATCTATCAATATACTGGCCTCCTCCTACTAATAAACCCAATGTCCCTCTTGATCCAGCAGTAGACAGCTTGTCTACACTATTAATCGTCCGATTAATCCGAATGGCCTGAATAATTAGGGCCGATTTTGAACGTTTTCATAACAATCGGAAATCAGTATTTTTGGGCGCCGATTTGCCGATTTTTATTTTTAAATTTTATACTTTTATTTAACTAGGCAAGTCAGTTAAGATCACATTCTTATTTTCTCATTATCTTCTCATGTTCTGAGCATTGAACTGAAACGTTAGCTTTCTTACATAGCACATATTGCACTTTTACTTTCTTCTCCAACACTTTGTTTTTGCATTATTTAAACCAAATTGAACATGTTTCATTATTTACTTGAGGCTAAATTTATTTTATTTATGTATTACATTTAGTTAACACTGAGTGAACACTTATTTTGTAATTGTCATTATTACAAATGAAAAATATAAAAAATCAGCCAATTAATCGATATTGGCTTTTTTGGTCCTCCAATAATCGGTTTCGGCGTTGAAAAATCATAAACGGTCGACCTCTACTACAGATAGTCCCTCTTGATCCAGCAGTAGATGGCTTGTCTACACTACAGATAGTCCCTCTTGATCCAGCAGTAGAGGGCTTGTCTACACTACAGATAGTCCCTCTAGATCCAGCAGTAGATGGCTTGTCTACACTACAGATAGTCCCTCTAGATCCAGCAGTAGATGGCTTGTCTACACTACAGATAGTCCCTCTTGGTCCAGCAGTAGACGGCTTGTCTACACTACAGATAGTCCCTCTGGATCCAGCAGTAGAGGGCTTGTCTACACTACAGATAGTCCCTCTGGATCCAGCAGTAGAGGGCTTGTCTACACTACAGATAGTCCCTCTGGATCCAGCAGTAGAGGGCTTGTCTACACTACAGATAGTCCCTCTGGATCCAGCAGTAGAGGGCTTGTCTACACTACAGATACTCCCTCTTGATCCAGCAGTAGAGGGCTTGTCTACACTACAGATAGTCCCTCTAGATCCAGCAGTAGACGGCTTGTCTACACTACAGATAGTCCCTCTGGATCCAGCAGTAGACGGCTTGTCTACACTACAGATAGTCCCTCTGGATCCAGCAGTAGAGGGCTTGTCTACACTACAGATAGTCCCTCTGGATCCAGCAGTAGACGGCTTGTCTACACTACAGATAGTCCCTCTAGATCCAGCAGTAGAGGGCTTGTCTACACTACAGATAGTCCCTCTTGGTCCAGCAGTAGAGGGCTTGTCTACACTACAGATAGTCCCTCTGGATCCAGCAGTAGAGGGCTTGTCTACACTACAGATAGTCCCTCTGGATCCAGCAGTAGAGGGCTTGTCTACACTACAGATAGTCCCTCTAGATCCAGCAGTAGACGGCTTGTCTACACTACAGATAGTCCCTCTAGATCCAGCAGTAGACGGCTTGTCTACACTACAGATAGTCCCTCTGGATCCAGCAGTAGAGGGCTTGTCTACACTACAGATAGTCCCTCTTGGTCCAGCAGTAGAGGGCTTGTCTACACTACAATTAGTCCCTCTAGATCCAGCAGTAGACGGCTTGTCTACACTACAGATAGTCCCTCTAGATCCAGCAGTAGAGGGCTTGTCTACACTACAGATAGTCCCTCTTGGTCCAGCAGTAGAGGGCTTGTCTACACTACAGATAGTCCCTCTGGATCCAGCAGTAGAGGGCTTGTCTACACTACAGATAGTCCCTCTGGATCCAGCAGTAGAGGGCTTGTCTACACTACAGATAGTCCCTCTAGATCCAGCAGTAGACGGCTTGTCTACACTACAGATAGTCCCTCTAGATCCAGCAGTAGACGGCTTGTCTACACTACAGATAGTCCCTCTGGATCCAGCAGTAGAGGGCTTGTCTACACTACAGATAGTCCCTCTTGGTCCAGCAGTAGAGGGCTTGTCTACACTACAATTAGTCCCTCTAGATCCAGCAGTAGACGGCTTGTCTACACTACAGATAGTCCCTCTAGATCCAGCAGTAGAGGGCTTGTCTACACTACAGATAGTCCCTCTAGATCCAGCAGTAGACGGCTTGTCTACACTACAGATAGTCCCTCTGGATCCAGCAGTAGAGGGCTTGTCTACACTACAGATAGTCCCTCTTGGTCCAGCAGTAGAGGGCTTGTCTACACTACAGATAGTCCCTCTTGGTCCAGCAGTAGAGGGCTTGTCTACACTACAGATACTCCCTCTTGATCCAGCAGTAGAGGGCTTGTCTACACTACAGATAGTCCCTCTTGGTCCAGCAGTAGAGGGCTTGTCTACACTACAGATAGTCCCTCTTGGTCCAGCAGTAGAGGGCTTGTCTACACTACAGATAGGTTTCCCAGTAAGTCTCTAGAGTCTACTGTATGTGTTAGTAGTAGTAGTTTATTCCATTTGACATGTAGGCCGTACTTGGCAGCTAAAACTTGAATTGCAGTAGACAACACATACAAGTAAACAAAACAAATGAACTTAAATTGCTTGAACAGTAAAACAAACAAACATCATGTTAAGTAAACAAAACAAATGAACTTAAATTGCTTGAACAGTAAAACAAACAAACATCTAGCTTGCGCATGTTGAAGGCATCTACCGGTATTCTGATGGTAGGCGAGTTGGGGCGCCGGGCGAGTTGGGGTGCCGGGGACAGAGTTGGTAATGACAGGGTTGGAGGGTAGGGACAGGGTTGGTAATGACAGGGTTGGGCGGTAGGGACAGGGTTGGTAATGACAGGGTTGGACGGTAGGGACAGGGTTGGTAATGAAAGGGTTGGACGGTAGGGACAGGGTTGGGCGGTAGGGACAGGGTTGGGCGGTAGGGACAGGGTTGGTAATGACCGGGCTGGATGGTAGGGACAGGGTTGGTAGGGACAGGGTTGGTAATGACAGGGTTGGACGGTAGGGACAGGGTTGGAGGGTAGGGATAGGGTTGGTAATGACAGGGTTAGACGGTAGGGACAGGGTTGGGCGGTAGGGACAGGGTTGGTAATGACAGGGTTGGGCGGTAGCGACAGGGTTGAAGGGTAGGGACATCGTTGGTAATGACAGGGTTGGATGGTAGGGACAGGGTTGGGCGGTAGGGACAGGGTTGGAGGGTAGGGACAGGGTTGGTAATGACCGGGTTGGACGGTAGGGACAGGGTTGGAGGGTAGGGACAGGGTTGGTAATGATCGGGTTGGACGGTAGGGACAGGGTTGGACGGTAGGGACAGGGTTGGGCGGTAGGGACAGGGTTGGTAATGACAGGGTTGGACGGTAGGGACAGGGTTGGTAATGAAAGGGTTGGACGGTAGGGACAGGGTTGGGCGGTAGGGACAGGGTTGGGCGGTAGGGACAGGGTTGGTAATGACCGGGCTGGATGGTAGGGACAGGGTTGGTAGGGACAGGGTTGGTAATGACAGGGTTGGACGGTAGGGACAGGGTTGGAGGGTAGGGATAGGGTTGGTAATGACAGGGTTGGACGGTAGGGACAGGGTTGGGTTGTAGGGACAGGGTTGGTAATGACAGGGTTGGGCGGTAGCGACAGGGTTGAAGGGTAGGGACAGCGTTGGTAATGACAGGGTTGGATGGTAGGGACAGGGTTGGGCGGTAGGGACAGGGTTGGAGGGTAGGGACAGGGTTGGTAATGACCGGGTTGGACGGTAGGGACAGGGTTGGAGGGTAGGGACAGGGTTGGTAATGATCGGGTTGGACGGTAGGGACAGGGTTGGACGGTAGGGACAGGGTTGGGCGGTAGGGACAGGGTTGGGAATGACAGGGTTGGTAATGACAGAGTTGGAGGGTAGGGACAGGGTTGGTAATGACAGGGTTGGAGGGTAGGGACAGGGTTGGTAATGACAGGGTTGGAGGGTAGGGACGGTTGGTAATGACAGGGTTGGAGGGTAGGGACAGGGTTGGTAATGACAGGGTTGGAGGGTAGGGACAGGGTTGGTAATGACAGGGTTGGAGGGTAGGGACAGCGTTGGGCGTGAGGGACAGGGTTGGACGGTAGGGACAGGTGTCGTGTCTTTGGCTATGCCGGATTAAGTGATATGACATGCTACGATATAAAATAATTTCTCCGTAATTAATTTGACCTGATTGAGCTAATCATGTAAATGTAATTAACTAGAGAGTCGGGGCACCACAAAATAATATTTATAGAGCTGTTATCTTCCGAATAAACTCTTAAAGACCTAGTAATATTTTACATCAATAGAAGTCAATATTAATCGTCACCTTAATTCAGTCTCAACCAAGAATTTACAACTTTCAGATATCTTCACGAACCCTGGCTAACAAGTTGAATTAGCAATACAAAATTGGGTTCAATTATTTATTTACTAAATAGCTAACTAATCACACAGAATTACACACATACATAATTGATTACAAATGACGTCATAAAGGAAAACGGCCCTAGCGGGCGGAACAGATATGACAGCTTGTTACACAAAGGAAAAGGGGCTGGGTTTAGTGAAAGAGCAGGAAGACTGAGGAACACAGGGAGAAGCTGTGCTATCGTAAATACAGTATCTTATGCATTCTGAATTACCGCCCATTTGGAAAAGGAAAATGCAATAAATATTTACTCTGAGCTGCGCTTCGGTAGGTTGGTGGTAGATGGAAGGCTGTGTTGCCAAACTGAGTCCTTTGAAGAATGTCTGTGGTGGGCAATTGGATACGTTGTGTGATAGACGGGATACTCTGTCTGTTCCTTCCAAACCCTCGCTTGCAGCTGCTGTTGCTAACTTAACGGCTAGGAGGTATCACTTCTGTAGTGAATAAGAGTTCAAAGTTCATACCATTCGCAACCAAAGTTCACGCTGATGTTGGTTTCGTTCTGCAGTTATTATCTGAACCATTCTGACATAGGACCGTCGTCCTCACATCCTCGGAACAGGAGGTTATATTGTCGTCAAGGGCTTATATAGGAAGGGAGAGGAGGGCGTGTTTGAAAAGTTTTATAACCCATGTCTCTTCACAGGGTGGGCCACTGATTGAGCAGAGCCCTAACCTTATGAAAACCCAAATCTCACATTTTAGAACCTAAAATCACATTTCATCCCATTACGAATAATTTCATATTCAAACATTTAAATTGAACAACAATTCCATGTGAATCCGATAACTCTGATGTGTAGACTTTCCACTGTAGAGTTTATGTCATCTTATCATTGATGAGAATGTCTCAGATGACAACCGAACTGACATCATATTCATTAAGTACCACCACATATGTTCAATTGGTCGGATTACTAGAATATAGTTAAAT
Organism: Oncorhynchus masou masou; assembly: GCF_036934945.1. Classification (NCBI taxonomy): domain Eukaryota; kingdom Metazoa; phylum Chordata; class Actinopteri; order Salmoniformes; family Salmonidae; genus Oncorhynchus; species Oncorhynchus masou. Next base: position 6,441,333 of record NC_088235.1, read on the forward strand.
TCCCCCACCTTCTGATGTTCCCAGAATCTCTATGTTAACCGTGTAACACCCACCTGGGTGATGCTTCCTCTGCTGCAGAATCGGGTGCTAAAAGCTCCCCACACATCAGTCCAGAGTACTGGACATCATCATGACAAGGCAGCCCTCTGCCATCTCAGCAGTGCAGTTATCTTACGCTTTGGGTGGTGAAACGACAAGCTGTCTCAAGAATGCATCTTTTCAATGCAAACAGTCGGCTGACTAGCTAGCACATCGAGATACCATCATTTCTGCAGGTCTGATACTCAAGACAAGTAGATATATTAGTTAAAGAAACAAAAATCATTACAACGAACAAACAGAGCAGGTATAATCGTCTGCAGTGTTTCCTAACGTCAGTAATAAGACTCTGATGCTCTCTGGTTTCTCTAGCTCCACTCTGATGCTCTCTGGTTTCTCTAGCTCCACTCTGATGCTCTCTGGTTTCTCTAGCTCCACTCTGATGCTCTCTGGTTTCTCTAGCTCCACTCTGATGCTCTCTGGTTTCTCTAGCTCCACTCTGATGCTCTCTGGTTGCTCTAGCTCCACTCTGATGCTCTCTGGTTTCTCTAGCTCCACTCTGATGCTCTCTGGTTTCTCTAGCTCCACTCTGATGCTCTCTGGTTTCTCTAGCTCCACTCTGATGCTCTCTGGTTTCTCTAGCTCCACTCTGATGCTCTCTGGTTTCTCTAGCTCCACTCTGATGCTCTCTGGTTTCTCTAGCTCCACTCTGATGCTCTCTGGTTTCTCTAGCTCCACTCTGATGCTCTCTGGTTTCTCTATAGCTCCACGACTTTGCCAAGTTGAACGATAACGTGTTCTACGTGTATAACGACATCGAGCACTTCAAGGGCGAGCCTCAGAGGATGAGCATCCCCTGTGAGGAGGACATCCAGGTCACAGAGGAGGTCTACAGGAGACCTCTGTTCACCATGCCTCTCTACAGGTTCATAGTCACTTCCTCTTTTTCACTCCTTATTTTTTATATATTTCAATGATTAGTTGATTATTTTTTTTCTTCTTATTGACACAATGCAACATGCTGTCTGCTCTCTCTCTCTCTGCTCTCTTTCTCTGCCCTGTCGCTGCTCTCTCTCTGCTCTCAATCAAATTTCAAT
>NC_088235.1:6447468-6474968 GCF_036934945.1 Oncorhynchus masou masou
CTGTCTGTCTGTCTGTCTGTCTGCTGAGTGTCTGCCTGTCTGTCTGTCTGTCTGTCTGTCTGTCTGTCTGCTGAGTGTCTGTCTGCCTGCCTGTCTGCCTGCCTGCCTGCCTGTCTGTCTGCCTGTCTGTCTGTCTGCCTGCCTGCCTGTCTGTCTGTCTGTCTGCCACTCTACAGTGTTTGAAAGGGGGGTCCCAGATCTGCTTGTGCTCTTGTCAACTTGATTGCTTTCATCATCAAATCCTGGCATGGCAATGAGTGACAAGAGGTTGGCATGGTAACACAGACTGCCTCAGGCTTGGGGTAGCAGCTGCACTAGACTGCTAAACAAACAGTGGTTTTATTAATAGTTTTGGTGATAATAACAGCTGGTCGGCCGGTCTTTTTCTTTCTGACAAATGGGAATCCTCCAATAGTTTGGTCACATGGTCAGGTGGTAGACTATAGAGACTAGAGAACAGCAACAGACAGACACTCCCAATTCCTTTTTAAATGGTGTGTGTTGGTTTCCAGGACAGCTAGAAACTCCAGATGAGTTGGTCAAATAAAGTTAGGAGAGATTTAAAGTGCAACTTTCTCATTTGTTTTCTAATCCCTTGTATTTGTGTTGCGTGTTTTCAGGAGAGCCCCAACCTGTCTTTGAGAAGGGACGTTTCCAGGCCTCTGCCTGCCCTGTTGTTCAGCTGTCAGGTGGGGGTAGGGAGGACCAATCTAGCCATGATCCTGGGGACCCTGGTCCTCAACCACCTGAAGACAACCCAGGAACCACCACAGTAAGACAGGACTCAACCTCTGCAACCAAACTGTACCCTTTCCTAGAGATACACTACATGGACAACAGTATGTGGACACCTGCTCGTCGAACATCTCATTCTAAAATCATAGGCATTAATATGGAGTTGGTCCCCCCTTTGCTGCTATAACAGCCTACACTCTTCTGGGAAGGCTTTCCACTAGATGTTGGAACATTGTTGTGGGGACTTGCTTCCATTCAGCCATAAGAGCATTAGTGAGGTCTGACACTGATGTTGGGTGATGAGGTCTGGCTCGCAGTCGGCATTCCAATTCATCCCAAAGGTGATCGATGGGGTTAAGGTCAGGGCTCTGTGCAGGCCAGTCAAGTTCTTCCACACTGATCTCAACAAACAATTTCTACATGGACCTCGCTTTGTTACATTTACATCATTACATTTAAGTCATTTGGCAGACGCTCTTATCCAGAGCGACTTACAAATTGGTGAATTCACCTTATGACATCCAGTGGAACAGCCACTTTACAATAGTGCATCTAAATCATTTAAGGGGGGGGTGAGAAGGATTACTTTATCCTATCCTAGGTATTCCTTAAAGAGGTGGGGTTTCAGGTGTCTTCGGAAGGTGGTGTTTGACTCCGCTGTCCTGGCGTCGTGAGGGAGTTTGTTCCACCATTGGGGGGCCAGAGCAGCGAACAGTTTTGACTGGGCTGAGCGGGAACTGTACTTCCTCAGTGGTAGGGAGGCGAGCAGGCCAGAGGTGGATGAACGCAGTGCCCTTGTTTGGGTGTAGGGCCTGATCAGAGCCTGGAGGTACTGCGGTGCCGTTCCCCTTACAGCTCCGTAGGCAAGCACCATGGTCTTGTAGCGGATGCGAGCTTCAACTGGAAGCCAGTGGAGAGAGCGGAGGAGCGGGGTGACGTGAGAGAACTTGGGAAGGTTGAACACCAGACGGGCTGCGGCGTTCTGGATGAGTTGTAGGGGTTTATTGGCACAGGCAGGGAGCCCAGCCAACAGCGAGTTGCAGTAATCCAGACGGGAGATGACAAGTGCCTGGATTAGGACCTGCGCCGCTTCCTGTGTGAGGCAGGGTCGTACTCTGCGGATGCTGTAGAGCATGAACCTACAGGAACGGGCCACCGCCTTGATGTTAGTTGAGAACGACAGGGTGTTGTCCAGGATCACGCCAAGGTTCTTAGCGCTCTGGGAGGAGGACACAATGGAGTTGTCAACCGTGATGGCGAGATCATGGAACGGGCAGTCCTTCCCCGGGAGGAAGAGCAGCTCCGTCTTGCCGAGGTTCAGCTTGAGGTGGTGATCCGTCATCCACACTGATATGTCTGCCAGACATGCAGAGATGCGATTCGCCACCTGGTCATCAGAAGGGGGAAAGGAGAAGATTAATTGTGTGTCGTCTGCATAGCAATGATAGGAGAGACCATGTGAGGTTATGACAGAGCCAAGTGACTTGGTGTATAGCGAGAATAGGAGAGGGCCTAGAACAGAGCCCTGGGGGACACCAGTGGTGAGAGCGCGTGGCGAGGAGACAGATTCTCGCCACGCCACCTGGTAGGAGCGACCTGTCAGGTAGGACGCAATCCAAGCGTGGGCCGCGCCGGAGATGCCCAACTCGGAGAGGGTGGAGAGGAGGATCTGATGGTTCACAGTATCGAAGGCAGCCGATAGGTCTAGAAGGATGAGAGCAGAGGAGAGAGAGTTAGCTTTAGCAGTGCGGAGCGCCTCCGTGATACAGAGAAGAGCAGTCTCAGTTGAATGACTAGTCTTGAAACCTGACTGATTTGGATCAAGAAGGTCATTCTGAGAGAGATAGCGGGAGAGCTGGCCAAGGACGGCACGTTCAAGAGTTTTGGAGAGAAAAGAAAGAAGGGATACTGGTCTGTAGTTGTTGACATCGGAGGGATCGAGTGTAGGTTTTTTCAGAAGGGGTGCAACTCTCGCTCTCTTGAAGACGGAAGGGACGTAGCCAGCGGTCAGGGATGAGTTGATGAGCGAGGTGAGGTAAGGGAGAAGGTCTCCGGAAATGGTCTGGAGAAGAGAGGAGGGGATAGGGTCAAGCGGGCAGGTTGTTGGGCGGCCGGCCGTCACAAGAAGCGAGATTTCATCTGGAGAGAGAGGGGAGAAAGAGGTCAGAGCACAGGGTAGGGCAGTGTGAGCAGAACCAGCGGTGTCGTTTGACTTAGCAAACGAGGATCGGATGTCGTCGACCTTCTTTTCAAAATGGTTGACGAAGTCATCTGCAGAGAGGGAGGAGGGGGAGGAGAATTCAGGAGGGAGGAGAAGGTGGCAAAGAGCTTCCTAGGGTTAGAGGCAGATGCTTGGAATTTAGAGTGGAAGAAAGTGGCTTTAGCAGCAGAGACAGAGGAGGAAAATGTAGAGAGGAGGGAGTGAAAGGATGCCAGGTCCGCAGGGAGGCGAGTTTTCCTCCATTTCCGCTCGGCTGCCCGGAGCCCTGTTCTGTGAGCTCGCAATGAGTCGTCGAGCCACGGAGCGGGAGGGGAGGACCGAGCCGGCCTGGAGGATAGGGGACATAGAGAGTCAAAGGATGCAGAAAGGGAAGAGAGGAGGGTTGAGGAGGCAGAATCAGGAGATAGGTTGGCAGAAGGTTTTAGCAGAGGTAAGAGATGATAGGATGGAAGAGGAGAGAGTAGCGGGGGAGAGAGAGCGAAGGTTGGGACGGCGCGATACCATCCGAGTAGGGGCAGTGTGGGAAGTGTTGGATGAGAGCGAGAGGGAAAAGGATACAAGGTAGTGGTCGGAGACTTGGAGGGGAGTTGCAATGAGGTTAGTGGAAGAACAGCATCTAGTAAAGATGAGGTCGAGCGTATTGCCTGCCTTGTGAGTAGGGGGGGAAGGTGAGAGGGTGAGGTCAAAAGAGGAGAGGAGTGGAAAGAAGGAGGCAGAGAGGAATGAGTCAAAGGTAGACGTGGGGAGGTTAAAGTCGCCCAGGACTGTGAGAGGTGAGCCGTCCTCAGGAAAGGAGCTTATCAAGGCATCAAGCTCATTGATGAACTCTCAGAGGGAACCTGGAGGGCGATAAATGATAAGGATGTTAAGCTTGAAAGGGCTGGTAACTGTGACAGCATGGAATTCAAAGGAGGCGATAGACAGATGGGTAAGGGGAGAAAGAGAGAATGACCACTTGGGAGAGATGAGGATCCCGGTGCCACCACCCCGCTGACCAGAAGCTCTCGGGGTGTGCGAGAACACGTGGGCGGACGAAGAGAGAGCAGTAGGAGTAGCAGTGTTATCTGTGGTGATCCATGTTTCCGTCAGTGCCAAGAAGTCGAGGGACTGGAGGGAGGCATAGGCTGAGATGAACTCTGCCTTGTTGGCCGCAGATCGGCAGTTCCAGAGGCTACCGGAGACCTGGAACTCCACGTGGGTCGTGCGCGCTGTGACCACCAGATTAGGGTGGCCGCGGCCACGCGGTGTGGAGCGTTTGTATGGTCTGTGCAGAGAGGAGAGAACAGGGATAGATAGACACATAGTTGACAGGCTACAGAAGAGGCTACGCTAATGCAAAGGAGATTGGAATGACAAGTGGACTACACGTCTCGAATGTTCAGAAAGTTAAGCTTACGTAGCAAGAATCTTATTGACTAAAATGATTGAAATGATACAGTTCTGCTGGAGTAGGCTAGCTGGCAGTGGCTGCGTTGTTGACTTTGTAGGCTAGCTGGCAGTGGCTGCGTTGTCGACACTACACTAATCAAGTCGTTCCGTTGAGTGTAATAGTTTCTACAGTGCTGCTATTCGGGGGCTAGCTGGCTAGCTAGCAGTGTTGATTACGTTACGTTAAAAGAACGACAATAGCTGGCTAGCTAACCTAGAAAACCGCTCTAGACTACACAATTGTCTTTGATACAAAGACGGCTATGTAGCTAGCTAGCTACGATCAAACAAATCAAACCGTTGTACTGTAATGAAGTGAAATGAAAATGTGATACTACCTGTGGAGCGAAGCGGAATGTTGACCGGGTTGTTGAAGTTCTATTCGGTAGACGTTGGCTAGCTGTTGGCTAGCTAGTGCACAGAATCGTCTAGAATGTCATTGTATGCTGTAGCATTAAGATTTCCCTTCACTGGAACGAAGGGGCCCGAAACCATGAAAAACAGCCCTAGACCATTATTTCTCCTCCAGACTTTACAGTTGGCACTACGCATTCGGGCAGGTAGTGTTCTCCTGGCATCCACCAAAACCCAGATTTCTCCGTTGGACTGCCAGCTGATGAAGCGTGATTCATTTCTCCAGAGAAGGCGTTTCCCCTGTTCCAGAGTCCAATGGCAGTGAGAGTAACACCACTCCAGCTGGTCCTGTTCTCTGAGCTTGTGTGGCCTTCCACTTTGCGGCTGAGCAGTTGTTGCTCCTAGACGTTTCCACTTCACAATAACAGCACTTACAGTTGACCTGGGCAACTCTAGCAGGGAAGAAATTTGACAAATTGACTTGTTGTAAATGTGGCATCCTACAACGGGGCAACATTGAGAGTCACTGAGCTCTTCAGTACGGCCATTCTAGTGCCAATGTTTGTCTATGGAGATTGCATGGCTGTGTGCTCAATTTTCTACAGTCTTGGCCAAAAGTTTTGAGAATGACACAAATATTAATTTCCACAAAGTTTGCTGCGTCAGTGTCTAGATATTTTTGTCAGATGTTACTATGGAATAATGAAGTATAATTTCAAGCATTTCATAAGTGTCAAAGGCTTTTATTGACAATTACATGAAGTTGATGCAAAGAGTCAATACTGCAGTGTTGACTCTTCTTTTTCAAGACCTCTGCAATCCGCCCTGGCATGCTGTCAATTAACTTCGGGGCCAAATCCTTGCTGATGGCAGCCCATTCTTGCCTATCAATGCTTGGAGTTTGTCAGAATTTGTGGGTTTTTGTTTGTCCACCCACCTCTTGAGGATTGACCACAAGTTCCCAATGGGATCAAGGGCTGGGGAGTTTCCTGGCCATAGACCCAAAATATTGATGTTTTGTTCCCCAAGCCACTTAGTTATCACTTTTGCCTTATGGCAAGGTGCTCCATCATGCTGGAAAAGGCATTTTTCTTCACCAAACTGATCCTGGATAGTTGGGAGAAGTTGCTCTCTGAAGATGTGCTGGTACCATTCTTTATTCATGGCTGTTCTTAGGCAAAATTGTGAGTGAGCCCACTCCCTTGGCTGAGAAGCAACCCCACACATGAATGGTCTCAGGTTGCTTTACTGTTGGCATGACACAGGACTGATTGATGGTAGCGCTCACCTTCTCTTCTCCGGACAAGCTTTTTTCCGGATGCCCCAAAATTCGGAAAGGGGATTCATCAGAGATAATGACTACCCCAGTCCTCAGCAGTCCATTCCCTGTAACTTTTGCAGAATATCAGTCTGTCCCTGATGTTTTTCCTGGAGAGAAGTGGCTTCTTTGCTGCCCTTCTTGGCACCTGCCATTCTAAGCAAGCTCTGTACTGGTGGTGCTCCGATCCCGCAGCTGAATCAACTTTAGCAGATGGTCCTGGCGCTTGCTGGACTTTCTCGAGCACCCTGAAGCCTTTTTCACAACAATTGAACTGCTCTTCTTGAAATTCTTGATGATCCAATAAATGGTTGATTTAGATGCAATCTTACTGGCAGCAATATCCTTGCCTGTGAAGCCCTTTTTGTGCAAAGCAATGACGACGGCACGTGTTTCCTTGCAGGTAGCCATGGTTGACAGAGGAAGAACAATGATTCCAAGCACCACCCTCCTTTTGAAGCTTCCAGTCTGTTATCCGAACTCAAACTGCATGACAGAGTGATCTCCAGCCTTGTCCTCGTCAACACTCACACCTGTGTTAACGAGAGAATCACTGACATGATGTCAGCTGGTCCTTTTGTGGCAGGGCTGAAATGCAGTGGAAATGTTTTTGGGGGATTCAGTTCATTTGCATGGCAAAGAGGGACTTTGCAATTCATCTGATCACTCTTCATAACATTCTGGAGTATATGCAAATTGCCATCATACAAACTGAGGCAGCAAGACTTTGTGAAAATTAATATTTGTGTCATTCTTAAAACATTTGGCCACGACTGTACACCTGTCAGCAATGGGTGTGGCTGAACTAGCCGAATCCACTCATTTGATGGGGTGTCCCACATACTTTTGTGTATGTAGTGTATTGCCAGGCTGTCATTGCATATAAGACATTGTTTACCTTTATTTTACCAGACAATTAAGAACAATCACTATGAAATTGATCCAGATTATTACCCAGAGGGCAACATTTGCCACGTGACATGTTAAGTTTGTTTTTTGTTTGCGAACTGGTTTTCTGCTTGAGTTAACATCATTATAACCACATTTTCCCACTGGGTAGGCCTATATTCTTTGGGGTAGCCTAGTGGTTAGAGCGTTGGACAAGTAACCGAAAGGTTGCAAGTTCAAATCCCAGAGCTGACAAGGTACAAATCTGTCATTCTGCCCCTGAACAGGCAGTTAACCCACTGTTCCCAGGCCGTCATTGAAAATAAGAATTTGTTCTTAACTGACTTGCTAGGTAAAATAAAGGTAAAATGAAAATATTTCAATCAAATGATGGGTTGATCAGTGCCATAATAAACCACTGGTGATGTAGTTGAACTGTAATGAAGCGTTTTAAAGATGGCCGCCTGTCCGGTTTGTTATTTTTTTTCAGAGCGGAAGAGGCAGAAGCCAAGCCGCTGTTCCAAGTCATTCAGACCCTCATCAACAGACTACCTGAAGGCCAACAGGTCATGGAAGAGGTGAGTGATGCTGAAATGTGTTAACTAGTTAGATACATTGTGATAGTTTCCCCAGCGTCTAAATCATTGACTGTCCCTTTGGTTCTTCAGGTTGACCAAGCGATCGCTCTGTGTTCAGAAATGCACAACATAAAAGAAGCGATGTATGAAAATAAGAAGAAGCTTGAAGCGATCGGAGATGATTATCAAATTCAGGTGGGTTTATGTTTCAGATTGATCAAAACTTTATCAGTACTCTATGATGATGCTGATACAGCAATATGATGCTGCTGTGCTTAGCTAGTATGTTATGATTCTAGGGAGCTATAAGACTACTGTCTTTCTCCTTGATGTCTGTCTCTTCTAGGGGGCTATAAGACTACTGTCTGACTCCTTGATGTCTGTCTCTTCTAGGGAGCTATAAGACTACTGTCTGACTCCTTGATGTCTGTCTCTTCTAGGGAGCTATAAGACTACTGTCTGACTCCTTGATGTCTGTCTCTTCTAGGGAGCTATAAGACTACTGTCTGACTTCTTGATGTCTGTCTCTTCTAGGGAGCTATAAGACTACTGTCTGACTCCTTGATGTCTGTCTCTTCTAGGGGGCTATAAGACTACTGTCTGACTCCCTTGATGTCTGTCTCTTCTAGGGAGCTATAAGACTACTGTCTTTCTCCTTGATGTCTGTCTCTTCTAGGGGGCTATAAGACTACTGTCTGACTCCTTGATGTCTGTCTCTTCTAGGGGGCTATAAGACTACTGTCTGACTCCTTGATGTCTGTCTCTTCTAGGGAGCTATAAGACTACTGTCTGACTCCTTGATGTCTGTCTCTTCTAGGGGGCCGTACCAGACTACTGTCTTTCTCCTTGATGTCTGTCTCTTCTAGGGGGCTATTAGACTACTGTCTGACTCCTTGATGTCTGTCTCTTCTAGGGAGCTATAAGACTACTGTCTGACTCCTTGATGTCTGTCTCTTCTAGGGAGCCGTACCAGACTACTGTCTGACTCCTTGATGTCTGTCTCTTCTAGGGGGCCGTACCAGACTACTGTCTGACTCCTTGATGTCTGTCTCTTCTAGGGGGCTATAAGACTACTGTCTGACTCCTTGATGTCTGTCTCTTCTAGGGAGCCGTACCAGACTACTGTCTGACTCCTTGATGTCTGTCTCTTCTAGGGGGCTATAAGACTACTGTCTGACTCCTTGATGTCTGTCTCTTCTAGGGGGCCGTACCAGACTACTGTCTGACTCCTTGATGTCTGTCTCTTCTAGGGGGCTATAAGACTACTGTCTGACTCCTTGATGTCTGTCTCTTCTAGGGAGCTATAAGATTAATGTCTGACTCCTTGATGTCTGTCTCTTCTAGGGAGCCGTACCAGACTACTGTCTGACTCCTTGATGTCTGTCTCTTCTAGGGGGCTATAAGACTACTGTCTGACTCCTTGATGTCTGTCTCTTTTAGGGAGCTATAAGACTACTGTCTGACTCCTTGATGTCTGTCTCTTCTAAGGGGCCGTACCAGACTACTGTCTGACTCCTTGATGTCTGTCTCTTCTAGGGGGCTATAAGACTACTGTCTGACTCCTTGATGTCTGTCTCTTCTAGGGAGCTATAAGACTACTGTCTGACTCCTTGATGTCTGTCTCTTCTAGGGAGCCGTACCAGACTACTGTCTGACTCCTTGATGTCTGTCTCTTCTAGGGAGCTATAAGACTACTGTCTGACTCCTTGATGTCTGTCTCTTCTAGGGAGCCGTACCAGACTACTGTCTGACTCCTTGATGTCTGTCTCTTCTAGGGGGCTATAAGACTACTGTCTGACTCCTTGATGTCTGTCTCTTCTAGAGGGCCGTACCAGACTACTGTCTGACTCCTTGATGTCTGTCTCTTCTAGGGGGCCGTACCAGACTACTGTCTGACTCCTTGATGTCTGTCTCTTCTAGGGGGCTATAAGACTACTGTCTGACTCCTTGATGTCTGTCTCTTCTAGGGGGCCGTACCAGACTACTGTCTGACTCCTTGATGTCTGTCTCTTCTAGGGGGCTATAAGACTACTGTCTGACTCCTTGATGTCTGTCTCTTCTAGGGGGCCGTACCAGACTACTGTCTGACTCCTTGATGTCTGTCTCTTCTAGGGGGCCGTACCAGACTACTGTCTGACTCCTTGATGTCTGTCTCTTCTAGGGGGCTATAAGACTACTGTCTGACTCCTTGATGTCTGTCTCTTCTAGGGAGCTATAAGACTACTGTCTGACTCCTTGATGTCTGTCTCTTCTAGGGGGCCGTACCAGACTACTGTCTGACTCCTTGATGTCTGTCTCTTCTAGGGGGCCGTACCAGACTACTGTCTGACTCCTTGATGTCTGTCTCTTCTAGGGAGCTATAAGACTACTGTCTGACTCCTTGATGTCTGTCTCTTCTAGGGGGCCGTACCAGACTACTGTCTGACTCCTTGATGTCTGTCTCTTCTAGGGGGCCGTACCAGACTACTGTCTGACTCCTTGATGTCTGTCTCTTCTAGGGGGCTATAAGACTACTGTCTGACTCCTTGATGTCTGTCTCTTCTAGGGAGCTATAAGACTACTGTCTGACTCCTTGATGTCTGTCTCTTCTAGAGGGCCGTACCAGACTACTGTCTGACTCCTTGATGTCTGTCTCTTCTAGGGGGCTATAAGACTACTGTCTGACTCCTTGATGTCTGTCTCTTCTAGGGAGCTATAAGACTACTGTCTGACTCCTTGATGTCTGTCTCTTCTAGGGAGCTATAAGACTACTGTCTGACTCCTTGATGTCTGTCTCTTCTAGGGAGATATAAGACTACTGTCTGACTCCTTGATGTCTGTCTCTTCTAGGGAGCTATAAGACTACTGTCTGACTCCTTGATGTCTGTCTCTTCTAGGGGGCCGTACCAGACTACTGTCTGACTCCTTGATGTCTGTCTCTTCTAGGGAGCTATAAGACTACTGTCTGACTCCTTGATGTCTGTCTCTTCTAGGGAGCTATAAGACTACTGTCTGACTCCTTGATGTCTGTCTCTTCTAGGGAGCTATAAGACTACTGTCTGACTCCTTGATGTCTGTCTCTTCTAGGGAGCTATAAGACTACTGTCTGACTCCTTGATGTCTGTCTCTTCTAGGGTGCCGTACCAGACTACTGTCTGACTCCTTGATGTCTGTCTCTTCTAGGGAGCTATAAGACTACTGTCTGACTGCTTGATGTCTGTCTCTTCTAGGGAGCTATAAGACTACTGTCTGACTCCTTGATGTCTGTCTCTTCTAGGGGGCTATAAGACTACTGTCTGACTGCTTGATGTCTGTCTCTTCTAGGGAGCTATAAGACTACTGTCTGACTCCTTGATGTCTGTCTCTTCTAGGGAGCTATAAGACTACTGTCTGACTCCTTGATGTCTGTCTCTTCTAGGGAGCTATAAGACTACTGTCTGACTCCTTGATGTCTGTCTCTTCTAGGGAGCTATAAGACTACTGTCTGACTCCTTGATGTCTGTCTCTTCTAGGGAGCTATAAGACTACTGTCTGACTCCTTGATGTCTGTCTCTTCTAGGGGGCTATAAGACTACTGTCTGACTCCTTGATGTCTGTCTCTTCTAGGGAGCTATAAGACTACTGTCTGACTCCTTGATGTCTGTCTCTTCTAGGGGGCCGTACCAGACTACTGTCTGACTCCTTGATGTCTGTCTCTTCTAGGGAGCTATAAGACTACTGTCTTACTTCTTGATGTCTGTCTCTTCTAGGGGGCCGTACCAGACTACTGTCTGACTCCTTGATGTCTGTCTCTTCTAGGGAGCTATAAGACTACTGTATTACTTCTTGATGTCTGTCTCTTCTAGGGAGCTATAAGACTACTGTCTGACTCCTTGATGTCTGTCTCTTCTAGGGAGCTATAAGACTACTGTCTGACTCCTTGATGTCTGTCTCTTCTAGGGGGCCGTACCAGACTACTGTCTGACTCCTTGATGTCTGTCTCTTCTAGGGAGCTATAAGACTACTGTCTGACTCCTTGATGTCTGTCTCTTCTAGGGAGCCGTACCAGACTACTGTCTGACTCCTTGATGTCTGTCTCTTCTAGGGGGCTATAAGACTACTGTCTGACTCCTTGATGTCTGTCTCTTCTAGGGGGCCGTACCAGACTACTGTCTGACTCCTTGATGTCTGTCTCCTAGGGAAGCACGACCATAGACTACTGTCTGACTCCTTGATGTCTGTCTCTTCTAGGGGGCTATAAGACTACTGTCTGACTCCTTGATGTCTGTCTCTTCTAGGGAGCTATAAGACTACTGTCTGACTCCTTGATGTCTGTCTCTTCTAGGGGGCCGTACCAGACTACTGTCTTACTTCTTGATGTCTGTCTCTTCTAGGGAGCTATAAGACTACTGTCTGACTCCTTGATGTCTGTCTCTTCTAGGGAGCTATAAGACTACTGTCTGACTCCTTGATGTCTGTCTCTTCTAGGGGGCCGTACCAGACTACTGTCTGACTCCTTGATGTCTGTCTCTTCTAGGGAGCTATAAGACTACTGTCTGACTCCTTGATGTCTGTCTCTTCTAGGGAGCTATAAGACTACTGTCTGACTCCTTGATGTCTGTCTCTTCTAGGGAGCTATAAGACTACTGTCTGACTCCTTGATGTCTGTCTCTTCTAGGGGGCCGTACCAGACTACTGTCTGACTCCTTGATGTCTGTCTCCTATGGAAGCACGACCATAGACTACTGTCTGACTCCTTGATGTCTGTCTCTTCTAGGAGGCTATAAGACTACTGTCTGACTCCTTGATGTCTGTCTCTTCTAGGGAGCTATAAGACTACTGTCTGACTCTTTGATGTCTGTCTCTTCTAGGGAGCTATAAGACTACTGTCTGACTCCTTGATGTCTGTCTCTTCTAGGGGGCTATAAGACTACTGTCTGACTCCTTGATGTCTGTCTCTTCTAGGGAGCTATAAGACTACTGTCTGACTCCTTGATGTCTGTCTCTTCTAGGGGGCCGTACCAGACTACTGTCTGACTCCTTGATGTCTGTCTCTTCTAGGGAGCTATAAGACTACTGTCTGACTCCTTGATGTCTGTCTCTTCTAGGGAGCTATAAGACTACTGTCTGACTCCTTGATGTCTGTCTCTTCTAGGGAGCTATAAGACTACTGTCTGACTCCTTGATGTCTGTCTCTTCTAGGGGGCCGTACCAGACTACTGTCTGACTCCTTGATGTCTGTCTCCTATGGAAGCACGACCATAGACTACTGTCTGACTCCTTGATGTCTGTCTCTTCTAGGAGGCTATAAGACTACTGTATTACTTCTTGATGTCTGTCTCTTCTAGGGGGCTATAAGACTACTGTCTGACTCCTTGATGTCTGTCTCTTCTAGGGGGCCGTACCAGACTACTGTCTGACTCCTTGATGTCTGTCTCTTCTAGGGAGCTATAAGACTACTGTATTACTTCTTGATGTCTGTCTCTTCTAGGGAGCTATAAGACTACTGTCTGACTCCTTGATGTCTGTCTCTTCTAGGGAGCTATAAGACTACTGTCTGACTCCTTGATGTCTGTCTCTTCTAGGGGGCTATAAGACTACTGTCTGACTCCTTGATGTCTGTCTCTTCTAGGGAGCTATAAGACTACTGTCTGACTCCTTGATGTCTGTCTCTTCTAGGGAGCCGTACCAGACTACTGTCTGACTCCTTGATGTCTGTCTCTTCTAGGGGGCTATAAGACTACTGTCTGACTCCTTGATGTCTGTCTCTTCTAGGGGGCCGTACCAGACTACTGTCTGACTCCTTGATGTCTGTCTCTCCTAGGGAAGCACGACCATAGACTACTGTCTGACTCCTTGATGTCTGTCTCTTCTAGGGGGCTATAAGACTACTGTCTGACTCCTTGATGTCTGTCTCTTCTAGGGAGCTATAAGACTACTGTCTGACTCCTTGATGTCTGTCTCTTCTAGGGGGCCGTACCAGACTACTGTCTTACTTCTTGATGTCTGTCTCTTCTAGGGAGCTATAAGACTACTGTCTGACTCCTTGATGTCTGTCTCTTCTAGGGAGCTATAAGACTACTGTCTGACTCCTTGATGTCTGTCTCTTCTAGGGGGCCGTACCAGACTACTGTCTGACTCCTTGATGTCTGTCTCTTCTAGGGAGCTATAAGACTACTGTCTGACTCCTTGATGTCTGTCTCTTCTAGGGAGCTATAAGACTACTGTCTGACTCCTTGATGTCTGTCTCTTCTAGGGAGCTATAAGACTACTGTCTGACTCCTTGATGTCTGTCTCTTCTAGGGGGCCGTACCAGACTACTGTCTGACTCCTTGATGTCTGTCTCCTATGGAAGCACGACCATAGACTACTGTCTGACTCCTTGATGTCTGTCTCTTCTAGGAGGCTATAAGACTACTGTCTGACTCCTTGATGTCTGTCTCTTCTAGGGAGCTATAAGACTACTGTCTGACTCCTTGATGTCTGTCTCTTCTAGGGGGCCGTACCAGACTACTGTCTGACTCCTTGATGTCTGTCTCTTCTAGGGAGCTATAAGACTACTGTCTGACTCCTTGATGTCTGTCTCTTCTAGGGAGCTATAAGACTACTGTCTGACTCCTTGATGTCTGTCTCTTCTAGGGAAGCACCACCAAAGACTACTTTCTCCACAGAGCCATCCAGAGCCTGGAACGTTATTTCTACCTGATTGTGTTCAACGCGTACCTTCATGAACAGGTATGTCTTTGTTCCAAATGGTTCCCTATTCCCTTTATAGGGCACTACTTTTTACAAGTGAGTATTATCTTTCACACATACATACAAGCCAATGTTATTTAGCATTGACTCTGCTGGTTTTCTGTCTGTCATTGTCTGTGCTTTGAGATGACAAGTGTCCTGTTTTTACCAAATACATCTCAATCTTTATTTCCTGTTTTTACCATGGCTAACAGACATCTCAATCTTTATGTCCTGTTTTTACCATGGCAAACAGACATCTCAATCTTTATGTCCTGTTTTTACCATGGCTAACAGACATCTCAATCTTTATTTCCTGTTTTTACCATGGCAAACAGACATCTCAATCTTTATGTCCTGTTTTTACCATGGCTAACAGACATCTCAATCTATATTTCCTGTTTTTACCATGGCCAACAGACATCTCAATCTTTATGTCCTGTTTTTACCATGGCAAACAGACATCTCAATCTTTATGTCCTGTTTTTACCATGGCTAACAGACATCTCAATCTATATTTCCTGTTTTTACCATGGCTAACAGACATCTCAATCTTTATGTCCTGTTTTTACCATGGCTAACAGACATCTCAATCTATATTTCCTGTTTTTACCATGGCAAACAGACATCTCAATCTTTATTTCCTGTTTTTACCATGGCAAACAGACATCTCAATCTTTATTTCCTGTTTTTACCATGGCAAACAGACATCTCAATCTTTATTTCCTGTTTTTACCATGGCAAACAGACATCTCAATCTTTATTTCCTGTTTTTACCATGGCTAACACAGACATCTCAATCTTTATGTCCTGTTTTTACCATGGCTAACAGACATCTCAATCTTTATTTCCTGTTTTTACCATGGCAAACAGACATCTCAATCTTTATGTCCTGTTTTTACCATGGCTAACAGACATCTCAATCTTTATTTCCTGTTTTTACCATGGCTAACAGACATCTCAATCTTTATTTCCTGTTTTTACCATGGCTAACAGACATCTCAATCTTTATGTCCTGTTTTTACCATGGCTAACAGACATCTCAATCTTTATTTCCTGTTTTTACCATGGCTAACAGACATCTCAATCTTTATTTCCTGTTTTTACCATGGCTAACACATACATCTCAATCTTTATTTCCTGTTTTTACCATGGCTAACAGACATCTCAATCTTTATTTCCTGTTTTTACCATGGCTAACAGACATCTCAATCTTTATTTCCTGTTTTTACCATGGCTAACAGACATCTCAATCTTTATTTCCTGTTTTTACCATGGCAAACAGACATCTCAATCTTTATTTCCTGTTTTTACCATGGCAAACAGACATCTCAATCTTTATTTCCTGTTTTTACCATGGCTAACAGACATCTCAATCTTTATTTCCTGTTTTTACCATGGCAAACAGACATCTCAATCTTTATTTCCTGTTTTTACCATGGCTAACAAATACATCTCAATCTTTATTTCCTGTTTTTACCATGGCTAACAGACATCTCAATCTTTATTTCCTGTTTTTACCATGGCAAACAGACATCTCAATCTTTATTTCCTGTTTTTACCATGGCAAACAGACATCTCAATCTTTATTTCCTGTTTTTACCATGGCAAACAAATACATCTCAATCTTTATTTCCTGTTTTTACCATGGCTAACAGACATCTCAATCTTTATTTCCTGTTTTTACCATGGCAAACAGACATCTCAATCTTTATTTCCTGTTTTTACCATGGCTAACAGACATCTCAATCTTTATTTCCTGTTTTTACCATGGCTAACAGACATCTCAATCTTTATTTCCTGTTTTTACCATGGCAAACAGACATCTCAATCTTTATTTCCTGTTTTTACCATGGCTAACAGACATCTCAATCTTTATTTCCTGTTTTTACCATGGCTAACAGACATCTCAATCTTTATTTCCTGTTTTTACCATGGCTAACAGACATCTCAATCTTTATTTCCTGTTTTTACCATGGCTAACAGACATCTCAATCTTTATTTCCTGTTTTTACCATGGCAAACAGACATCTCAATCCTTATTTCCTGTTTTTACCATGGCTAACAGACATCTCAATCTTTATTTCCTGTTTTTACCATGGCTAACAGACATCTCAATCTTTATTTCCTGTTTTTACCATGGCTAACAGACATCTCAATCTTTATTTCCTGTTTTTACCATGGCTAACATACATCTCAATCTTTATTTCCTGTTTTTACCATGGCAAACAGACATCTCAATCCTTATTTCCTGTTTTTACCATGGCTAACAGACATCTCAATCTTTATGTCCTGTTTTTACCATGGCTAACAGACATCTCAATCTTTATTTCCTGTTTTTACCATGGCTAACAGACATCTCAATCTTTATTTCCTGTTTTTACCATGGCTAACAGACATCTCAATCTTTATTTCCTGTTTTTACCATGGCTAACAGACATCTCAATCTTTATTTCCTGTTTTTACCATGGCAAACAGACATCTCAATCCTTATTTCCTGTTTTTACCATGGCTAACAGACATCTCAATCTTTATTTCCTGTTTTTACCATGGCAAACAGACATCTCAATCTTTATTTCCTGTTTTTACCATGGCAAACAGACATCTCAATCTTTATGTCCTGTTTTTACCATGGCTAACAGACATCTCAATCTTTATGTCCTGTTTTTACCATGGCTAACAGACATCTCAATCTTTATTTCCTGTTTTTACCATGGCTAACAAATACATCTCAATCTTTATTTCCTGTTTTTACCATGGCTAACAGACATCTCAATCTTTATTTCCTGTTTTTACCATGGCTAAAAGACATCTCAATCTTTATTTCCTGTTTTTACCATGGCAAACAGACATCTCAATCTTTATTTCCTGTTTTTACCATGACAAACAGACATCTCAATCTTTATTTCCTGTTTTTACCATGGCAAACAGACATCTCAATCTTTATTTCCTGTTTTTACCATGGCTAACAGACATCTCAATCTTTATTTCCTGTTTTTACCATGGCAAACAAATACATCTCAATCTTTATTTCCTGTTTTTACCATGGCTAACAGACATCTCAATCTTTATTTCCTGTTTTTACCATGGCAAACAGACATCTCAATCTTTATTTCCTGTTTTTACCATGGCTAACAGACATCTCAATCTTTATTTCCTGTTTTTATCATGGCAAACAGACATCTCAATCTTTATGTCCTGTTTTTACCATGGCTAACAGACATCTCAATCTTTATTTCCTGTTTTTATCATGGCAAACAGACATCTCAATCTTTATTTCCTGTTTTTACCATGGCAAACAGACATCTCAATCTTTATGTCCTGTTTTTACCATGGCAAACAGACATCTCAATCTTTATTTCCTGTTTTTACCATGACAAACAGACATCTCAATCTTTATTTCCTGTTTTTACCATGGCGAACAGACATCTCAATCTCTATTTCCTGTTTTTACCATGGCAAACAGACATCTCAGTCTTTATTTCCTGTTTTTACCATGGCTAACAGACATCTCAATCTTTATTTCCTGTTTTTACCATGGCTAACAGACATCTCAATCTTTATTTCCTGTTTTTACCATGGCTAACAGACATCTCAATCTATATTTCCTGTTTTTACCATGGCAAACAGACATCTCAATCTTTATTTCCTGTTTTTACCATGGCAAACAGACATCTCAATCTTTATTTCCTGTTTTTACCATGGCTAACAGACATCTCAATCTTTATTTCCTGTTTTTATCATGGCAAACAGACATCTCAATCTTTATGTCCTGTTTTTACCATGGCTAACAGACATCTCAATCTTTATTTCCTGTTTTTATCATGGCAAACAGACATCTCAATCTTTATTTCCTGTTTTTACCATGGCAAACAGACATCTCAATCTATATTTCCTGTTTTTATCATGGCTAACAGACATCTCAATCTTTATTTCCTGTTTTTACCATGGCAAACAGACATCTCAATCTTTATGTCCTGTTTTTACCATGGCTAACAGACATCTCAATCTTTATTTCCTGTTTTTACCATGACAAACAGACATCTCAATCTTTATTTCCTGTTTTTACCATGGCGAACAGACATCTCAATCTTTATGTCCTGTTTTTACCATGGCTAACAGACATCTCAATCTTTATTTCCTGTTTTTATCATGGCAAACAGACATCTCAATCTTTATGTCCTGTTTTTACCATGGCTAACAGACATCTCAATCTTTATTTCCTGTTTTTATCATGGCAAACAGACATCTCAATCTTTATTTCCTGTTTTTACCATGGCAAACAGACATCTCAATCTATATTTCCTGTTTTTATCATGGCTAACAGACATCTCAATCTTTATTTCCTGTTTTTACCATGGCAAACAGACATCTCAATCTTTATGTCCTGTTTTTACCATGGCTAACAGACATCTCAATCTTTATTTCCTGTTTTTACCATGACAAACAGACATCTCAATCTTTATTTCCTGTTTTTACCATGGCGAACAGACATCTCAATCTTTATGTCCTGTTTTTACCATGGCAAACAGACATCTCAATCTTTATTTCCTGTTTTTACCATGACAAACAGACATCTCAATCTCTATTTCCTGTTTTTACCATGGCAAACAGACATCTCAGTCTTTATTTCCTGTTTTTACCATGGCAAACAGACATCTCAATCTTTATTTCCTGTTTTTACCATGGCTAACAGACATCTCAATCTTTATTTCCTGTTTTTACCATGGCTAACAGACATCTCAATCTTTATTTCCTGTTTTTACCATGGCTAACAGACATCTCAATCTTTATTTCCTGTTTTTACCATGGCAAACAGACATCTCAATCTTTATTTCCTGTTTTTACCATGGCAAACAGACATCTCAATCTTTATGTCCTGTTTTTACCATGGCTAACAAATACATCTCAATCTTTATTTCCTGTTTTTACCATGGCTAACAGACATCTCAATCTTTATTTCCTGTTTTTACCATGGCTAACAGACATCTCAATCTTTATTTCCTGTTTTTACCATGGCTAACAGACATCTCAATCTTTATGTCCTGTTTTTACCATGGCTAACAGACATCTCAATCTTTATGTCCTGTTTTTACCATGGCAAACAGACATCTCAATCTTTATTTCCTGTTTTTACCATGGCAAACAGACATCTCAATCTTTATGTCTGTTTTGTGGTGTTGCAGTATTCTCTTGGCTTTGCGTCCAACTTCAGCCAGTGGCTGTGTGCTCACCCCTGGGTGTACCGCCTGCTGGCCTGTATGGACCTATCAGAACTCTCCGCTCCGCCTGATCTCGTCACCAAGGGAGCCCGCGTTCTGGTGAGAACCTCCCACCAAATGACATCACACTCAGTCAGACCCACTGCAGAACATCACACTCAGTCAGACCCACTGCAGAATATCACACTCAGTCAGACCCACTGCAGAACATGGAACCCAGTCAGACCCACTGCAGAATATCACACTCAGTCAGACCCACTGCAGAACATCACACTCAGTCAGACCCACTGCAGAACATGGAACCCAGTCAGACCCACTGCAGAATATCACACTCAGTCAGACCCACTGCAGAACATGGAGCCCAGTCAGACCCACTGCAGAACATCACTCTCAGTCAGACCCACTGCAGAACATCACACTCAGTCAGACCCACTGCAGAACATGGAACCCAGTCAGACCCACTGCAGAACATGGAACCCAGTCAGACCCACTGCAGAATATCACACTCAGTCAGACCCACTGCAGAACATCACACTCAGTCAGACCCACTGCAGAACATCACACTCAGTCAGACCCACTGCAGAACATGGAACCCAGTCAGACCCACTGCAGAACATGGAACCCAGTCAGACCCACTGCAGAACATCACACTCAGTCAGACCCACTGCAGAACATGGAACCCAGTCAGACCCACTGCAGAACATGGAACCCAGTCAGACCCACTGCAGAACATCACACTCAGTCAGACCCACTGCAGAACATGGAACCCAGTCCACGTTTGTTTGCCTTTGTGTAATGAATACATTCCCAGGAAATCTAACTCATTATCTTATTGACTTACTGTGTGTGTGTGTGTGTGTGTGTGCGTGCGCAGGTTGCTCATGAGTACCTGTCTCCAGACATACTCAGCACAGTGAAGGAGATGAAGGTGGCTAACTTCAGAAGAGTCCCCAAGATGCCTGTCTATGGCATGTCACAGCCTACATCAGAGGTACGATCAGCACCGAGCCCGTAGCCTCCATCACATCTGGTCAAACGTCCAAAATGCTCATTTCAGACGTTTCTCTTTGACTTTTGAAGTCGTCCCCCGTTGATCCTGTACGTTTGTCTGTGAAGCTGAACTGAAACTGAACTGAACGGGTTGTGTGTTCTGTAGGCGACGGGTGCGGTGTTGACCCACCTGACGGATGAGAAGAGGAAGTACAGCCACGTCCTGTGGGTCAACCTGCAGGAGGAGCTGGTTCTGGAGGGGAACGGACAGATCTTCACCCCCAGAGAACCGTCCTGTATGGGGCAACACATCCCTGTCCCCGCCACAGACCCCACGCAGATAGAGGTACTATACACCATATATACAGCAGTATGTGGACAGCCCTTCACATTAGTGGATTAGGCTATTTCAGCCACATGTAACAAAATCGAGCCCAACGCCATGCAATCTCCATAGACAAACATTGGCAGTAGTATGGCCTCACTGAAGAGCCCAGTGACTTTCAAGCGCGTAGCGCGTAAAAAATAGTTTGGCCTCGGTTGCAACACTCACTGCAACTTCGGCACAAGAACTGTTCGTCAGGAGCTTCATGAAATGGGTTTCCTTGGACGAGCAGCCACACACAAACCTATGATCACCATGTGCAATACCACCTGTCAGCTGGAGTGGTGTTAAGCTCACTGCCATTGGACTCTGGAGCAGTGGAAATGCGTTCTCTGGAGTGATGAATCACGCTTCACCATCTGGCAGTCCGACGGAAGAATCTTGGTTTGGCGGATGCCAGGAGAACACTACCTGCCTGAATGCATAGTTCCAACTGTAAAGTTTGGTGGAGTAGGAATAATGGTCTGGGGCTGTTTTTCATGGTTCAGGCCCCTTAGTTCCAGTGAAGGGAAATCTTAACGCTACAGCATACAATGACCTTCTAGACGATTCTATGCTACCCACTTTGTGGCATCAGTTTGAGGAAGGCCCTTTCCTGTTTCAGCATGACAATACCCCTGTGCACAAAGCGAGATCCATACAGAAATGGTTTGTCAAGATCGATGTGGAAGAACTTGACTGGCCTGCAGAACCCTGACCTCAACCACATCGAACACCTTTGGGATGAATTGGAATGCCGACTATGAGCCAGGCCTAATCGCCCAACATCACTGCCCTCGACCTCACTAATGCTCTTGTGGCTGAATGGAAGCAAGTGCTTACAGCAACATTCCAACATCTAGTGGAAAGCCTTCCCAGAAGAGTGGAGGCTGTTATAGCAGCAATGTTCCAACATCTAGTGGAAAGCCTTCCCAGAAGAGTGGAGGCTGTTATAGCAGCAACATTCCAACATCTAGTGGAATGCCTTCCCAGAAGAGTGGAGGCTGTTATAGCAGCAACGTTCCAACATCTAGTGGAAAGCCTTCCCAGAAGAGTGGAGGCTGTTATAGCAGCAACGTTCCAACATCTAGTGGAAAGCCTTCCCAGAAGAGTGGAGGCTGTTATAGCAGCAGAGGGGGGAACATGTCCATATTAATGCCTATGATTTAGGAATGTTTGAATAGCAGGTGTCCACATACTATTGGTGTACTAACACATCCATGTCCTCACCCCAGACCTCATGCACACAGAGGTACTAACTACCCCAGACCTCATGCACACAGAGGTACTAATTGACCCAGACCTCATGCACACAGAGGTACTAATTAACCCAGACCTCATGCAACCATGGGTACTAACTAACCCAGACCTCACACACACAGAGGTACTAACTAACCCAGACCCCACACACACCCCACACACACAGAGGTACTAATTACCCCAGACCCCACACACACCCCCCCACACACAGAGGTACTAACTACCCCAGACCCCACACACACCCCACACACACAGAGGTACTAACTTACCCAGACCCCATACACACCCCACACACACAGAGGTACTAACTACCCCAGACCCCCCACACACAGAGGTACTAACTAACCCAGACCCCCCACACATAGAGGTACTAATTGACCCTAACCCCACACACAGAGGTACTAACTAACCCAGACCCCACACACACAGAGGTACTAACTACCCCAGACCCCACACACACCCCACACACACAGAGGTACTAACTAACCCAGACCCCACACACACCCCACACACACAGAGGTACTAACTACCCCAGACCGAACACACACCCCCCACACACAGAGGTACTAACTACCCCAGACCCCACACACACCCCCCACACACAGAGGTACTAATTACCCCAGACCCCACACACACCCCACACACACAGAGGTACTAATTACCCAGACCCCCCACACACAGAGGTACTAATTAACCCTAAACCAACACACACAGAGGTACCTACTAACCCAGACCCCACACACACCCCCCACACACAGAGGTACTAACTACCCAGACCCCACACACAGAGGTACTAACTACCCAGACCCCCCACACACAGAGGTACTAATTACCCCAGACCCCCCACACACAGAGGTACTAACTACCCAGACCCCACACACAGAGGTACTAACTACCCAGACCCCCCACACACAGAGGTACTAATTACCCCAGACCCCCCACACACAGAGGTACTAACTACCCAGACCCCCCACACACAGAGGTACTAACTACCCTAAACCAACACACACAGAGGTACTAATTAGCCCTAAACCAACACACACAGAGGTACTAATTAGCCCTAAACCAACACACACAGAGGTACTAATTAGCCCTAAACCAACACACACAGAGGTACTAACTAACCCAGACCCCACACACACCCCCCACACACAGAGGTACTAACTACCCAGACCCCATACACAGAGGTACTAACTACCCAGACCCCACACACACAGAGGTACTAACTACCCCAGACCCCCCACACACAGAGGTACTAACTAACCCAGACCCCCCACACACAGAGGTACTAATTAACCCAGACCCCACACACACAGAGGTACTAACTAACCCAGACCCCACACACACTCCACACACACAGAGGTACTAACTACCCAGACCCCACACACACAGAGGTACTAACTACCCAGACCCCCCACACACAGAGGTACTAACTAACCCAGACCCCCCACACATAGAGGTACTAATTAACCCTAAACCAACACACACAGAGGTACTAATTGACCCCTAGTACATAGAGGTACTAACTAACTCTAACCCCCAGTACATAGAGGTACTAACTAACCCTAACCCCCAGTACATAGCGGTACTAACTAACCCTAACCCCTAGTACATAGAGGTATTAACTAACCCTAAGCCCAGTGCATAGAGATACTAACTAACCCTAACCCCCAGTACATAGAGGTACTAACTAACCCTAACCCCACACACACAGAGGTACTAACTAACCCTAACCCCCAGTACACAGAGGTACTAACTAACCCTACCCTAACTAACCCTAACCCCCAGTACATAGCAGTACTAAGTGACCCTAACCTTACGTGGACAATAAAGTCAGTAAAGTGAGCCCCAGTCTGACTGTCCCTCCTCCGACCCCAGAAACTAGAGACAGCCCTGGGAGAGGAGGTTCAGAGAGCCCAGAAGTGGCTGGAGGTGACTCTGGAGCAGGAGAAACAGATGAAGATGTTTAAAAGCTGTCTGACGGTCCAGGAGGTGTTCAAGCAGTACCAGAGAACACACCAGGGACTGTTCTATAAACGTATCCCTCTGGCAGACTGCTGCGCCCCCAAGGAGGAGGTAAAGACAGACGCTACACACACACCCACACACACACACACACACACACACACACACACACACATATATATACACACACACACACACACACACACACACACACACACACACACACACACACACACACACACACACACACACACATATATATACACACACACACACATATATACACACACACACACACACACATATATACACACACACACACACACACATATATACACACACACACACACACACACACACACACATATATATATACACACACACACACACATACACACACACACATATACACAGACACACATATATACACACACACATATTTAAGCCCCCCCACACATATATATACACACACACATATTTAAGCACACACACACACACACATATACACACACACACATATTTAAGCACACACACACATATACACACACAAATATTTAAGCACACACACACATATACACACACACAAATATTTAAGCACACACACACACACACAAAGGTAATGGTTTTGTGGAGGCACTGCGGTAACAGGTTTTCATGGGGCTGATATGAGGACAGTAACAGGTTTTCATGGGGCTGATATGAGGACAGTAACAGGTTTTCATGGGGCTGATATGAGGACAGGTTTTCATGGGGCTGATATGAGGACAGTGACAGGTTTTCATGGGGCTGATATGAGGACAGTAACAGGTTTTCATGGGGCTGATATGAGGACAGTAACAGGTTTTCATGGGGCTGATATGAGTACAGTGACAGGTTTTCATGGAGCTGATATGAGGACAGTAACAGGTTTTCATGGGGCTGATATGAGGACAGTAACAGGTTTTCATGGGGCTGATATGAGGACAGGTTTTCATGGGGCTGATATGAGGACAGTAACAGGTTTTCATGGGGCTGATATGAGGACAGTAACAGGTTTTCATGGGGCTGATATGAGGACAGTGACAGGTTTTCATGGGGCTGATATGAGGACAGTAACAGGTTTTCATGGGACTGATATGAGGACAGTAACAGGTTTTCATGGGGCTGATATGAGGACCGTAACATGTTTTCATGGGGCTGATATGAGGACAGTAACAGGTTTTCATGGGGCTGATATGAGGACAGTAACAGGTTTTCATGGGGCTGATATGAGGACAGTAACAGGTTTTCATGGGGCTGATATGAGGACAGTAACAGGTTTTCATGGGGCTGATATGAGGACAGTGACAGGTTTTCATGGGGCTGATATGAGGACAGGTTTTCATGGGGCTGATATGAGGACAGTGACAGGTTTTCATGGGGCTGATATGAGGACAGTAACAGGTTTTCATGGGGCTGATATGAGGACAGTAACAGGTTTTCATGGGGCTGATATGAGGACAGTAACAGGTTTTCATGGGGCTGATATGAGGACAGTGACATGTTTTCATGGGGCTGATATGAGGACAGTAACAGGTTTTCATGGGGCTGATATGAGGACAGTAACAGGTTTTCATGGGGCTGATATGAGGACAGTAACAGGTTTTCATGGAGCTGATATGAGGACAGTGACAGGTTTTCATGGGGCTGATATGAGGACAGGTTTTCATGGGGCTGATATGAGGACAGTAACAGGTTTTCATGGGGCTGATATGAGGACAGTGACAGGTTTTCATGGGGCTGTAATGAGGACAGTAACAGGTTTTCATGGGGCTGATATGAGGACAGTAACAGGTTTTCATGGGGCTGATATGAGGACAGTAACAGGTTTTCATGGGGCTGATATGAGGACAGGTTTTCATGGGGCTGATATGAGGACAGTGACAGGTTTTCATGGGGCTGATATGAGGACAGTAACAGGTTTTCATGGGGCTGATATGAGGACAGTGACAGGTTTTCATGGGGCTGATATGAGGACAGTGACAGGTTTTCATGGGGCTGATATGAGGACAGTAACAGGTTTTCATGGGGCTGATATGAGGACAGTGACAGGTTTTCATGGGGCTGATATGAGGACAGTAACAGGTTTTCATGGGGCTGATATGAGGACAGGTTTTCATGGGGCTGATATGAGGACAGTGACAGGTTTTCATGGGGCTGATATGAGGACAGTAACAGGTTTTCATGGGGCTGATATGAGGACAGTAACAGGTTTTCATGGGGCTGATATGAGGACAGTAACAGGTTTTCATGGGGCTGATATGAGGACAGGTTTTCATGGGGCTGATATGAGGACAGTAACAGGTTTTCATGGGGCTGATATGAGGACAGTAACAGGTTTTCATGGGGCTGATATGAGGACAGTAACAGGTTTTCATGGGGCTGATATGAGGACAGTAACAGGTTTTCATGGGGCTGATATGAGGACAGTAACAGGTTTTCATGGGGCTGATATGAGGACAGTAACAGGTTTTCATGGGGCTGATATGAGGACAGTAACAGGTTTTCATGGGGCTGATATGAGGACAGTAACAGGTTTTCATGGGGCTGATATGAGGACAGTAACAGGTTTTCATGGGGCTGATATGAGGACAGTAACAGGTTTTCATGGAGCTGATATGAGGACAGTGACACGTTTTCATGGGGCTGATATGAGGACAGGTTTTCATGGGGCTGATATGAGGACAGTAACAGGTTTTCATGGGGCTGATATGAGGACAGTGACAGGTTTTCATGGGGCTGTAATGAGGACAGTAACAGGTTTTCATGGGGCTGATATGAGGACAGTAACAGGTTTTCATGGGGCTGATATGAGGACAGTAACAGGTTTTCATGGGGCTGATATGAGGACAGGTTTTCATGGGGCTGATATGAGGACAGTGACAGGTTTTCATGGGGCTGATATGAGGACAGTAACAGGTTTTCATGGGGCTGTAATGAGGACAGTAACAGGTTTTCATGGGGCTGATATGAGGACAGTAACAGGTTTTCATGGGGCTGATATGAGGACAGTAACAGGTTTTCATGGGGCTGATATGAGGACAGTGACAGGTTTTCATGGGGCTGATATGAGGACAGTAACAGGTTTTCATGGGGCTGATATGAGGACAGTAACAGGTTTTCATGGGGCTGATATGAGGACAGTAACAGGTTTTCATGGGGCTGATATGAGGACAGTGACAGGTTTTCATGGGGCTGATATGAGGACAGTAACAGGTTTTCATGGGGCTGATATGAGGACAGTAACAGGTTTTCATGGGGCTGATATGAGGACAGTAACAGGTTTTCATGGGGCTGATATGAGGACAGTGACAGGTTTTCATGGGGCTGATATGAGGACAGTAACAGGTTTTCATGGGGCTGATATGAGGACAGTAACAGGTTTTCATGGGGCTGATATGAGGACAGTAACAGGTTTTCATGGGGCTGATATGAGGACAGTAACAGGTTTTCATGGGGCTGATAT
>NC_088235.1:6479968-6520347 GCF_036934945.1 Oncorhynchus masou masou
TCCTGTCCAGGGGGTGTACTGAGGTGATAGACTAGTGTCCTGTCCAGGGGGTGTACTGAGGGGATAGACTAGTGTCCTGTCCAGGGGGTGTACTGAGGTGATAGACTAGTGTCCTCTCCAGGGGGTGTACTGGTACATCAAGTTGCTTCACGCTTGGGGTCCATGGTAACACATCACCACCATCTCTCTACCTGGGGTCCATGGTAACACATCACCACCATCTCTCTACTCTACCTGGGGTCCATGGTAACACATCACCACCATCTCTCTACTCTACCTGGGGTCCATGGTAACACATCACCACCATCTATCTACTCTACCTGGGGTCCATGGTAACACATCACCACCATCTCTCTACTCTACCTGGGGTCCATGGTAACACATCACCACCATCTCTCTACTCTACCTGGGGTCCATGGTAACACATCACCACCATCTCTCTACTCTACCTGGGGTCCATGGTAACACATCACCACCATCTCTCTACTCTACCTGGGGTCCATGGTAACACATCACCACCATCTCTCTACTCTACCTGGGGTCCATGGTAACACATCACCACCATCTCTCTACTCTACCTGGGGTCCATGGTAACACATCACCACCATCTCTCTACTCTACCTGGGGTCCATGGTAACACATCACCACCATCTCTCTACTCTACCTGGGGTCCATGGTAACACATCACCACCATCTCTCTACTCTACCTGGGGTCCATGGTAACACATCACCACCATCTCTCTACTCTACCTGGGGTCCATGGTAACTCATCACCACCATCTCTCTACTCTACCTGGGGTCCATGGTAACACATCACCACCATCTCTATACTCTACCTGGGGTCCATGGTAACACATCACCACCATCTCTCTTTACTACCTGGGGTCCATGGTAACACATCACCACCATCTCTCTACTCTACCTGGGGTCCATGGTAACACATCACCACCATCTCTCTACTCTACCTGGGGTCCATGGTAACACATCACCACCATCTCTCTACTCTACCTGGGGTCCATGGTAACACATCACCACCATCTCTCTACTCTACCTGTGGTCCATGGTAACACATCACCACCATCTCTTTACTCTACCTGGGGTCCATGGTAACACATCACCACCATCTCTCTACTCTACCTGGGGTCCATGGTAACACATCACCACCATCTCTCTACTCTACCTGGGGTCCATGGTAACACATCACCACCATCTCTCTACTCTACCTGGGGTCCATGGTAACACAACACCACCATCTCTCTTTACTACCTGGGGTCCATGGTAACACATCACTACCATCTCTCTACTCTACCTGGGGTCCATGGTAACACATCACCACCATCTCTCTACTCTACCTGGGGTCCATGGTAACACATCACCACCATCTCTCTACTCTACCTGGGGTCCATGGTAACACATCACCACCATCTCTCTACCTGGGGTCCATGGTAACACATCACCACCATCTCTCTACTCTACCTGGGGTCCATGGTAACACGTCACCACCATCTCTCTACCTGGGGTCCATGGTAACACATCACCACCATCTCTCTACTCTACCTGGGGTCCATGGTAACACATCACCACCATCTCTCTACACTGCCTGTCTGACAGTCAGTGTGTGTGTATTCTGTCCTGTCTGACAGTCTGGGTGTGTATTCTGTCCTGTCTGACAGTCAGTGTGTGTGTGTGTGTTCTGTCCTGTCTGACAGTCAGTGTGTGTGTGTGTGTGTGTGTGTGTGTGTGTGTGTGTATTCTGTCCTGTCTGACAGTCAGTGTGTGTGTGTGTATTCTGTCCTGTCTGACAGTCAGTGTGTGTATTCTGTCCTGTCTGACAGTCAGTGTGTGTATTCTGTCCAGTCTGACAGTCAGTGTGTGTATTCTGTCCTGTCTGACAGTCAGTGTGTGTATTCTGTCCTGTCTGACAGTCAGTGTGTGTGTTCTGTCCTGTCTGACAGTCAGTGTGTGTATTCTGTCCTGTCTGACAGTCAGTCAGTGTGTGTGTTCTGTCCTGTCTGACAGTCAGTGTGTGTATTCTGTCCTGTCTGACAGTCAGTCAGTGTGTGTGTGTTCTGTCCTGTCTGACAGTCAGTGTGTGTATTCTGTCCTGTCTGACAGTCAGTGTGTGTATTCTGTCCAGTCTGACAGTCAGTGTGTGTATTCTGTCCTGTCTGACAGTCAGTGTGTGTATTCTGTCCTGTCTGACAGTCAGTGTGTGTGTTCTGTCCTGTCTGACAGTCAGTGTGTGTATTCTGTCCTGTCTGACAGTCAGTCAGTGTGTGTGTTCTGTCCTGTCTGACAGTCAGTGTGTGTATTCTGTCCTGTCTGACAGTCAGTCAGTGTGTGTGTTCTGTCCTGTCTGACAGTCAGTGTGTGTGTGTGTGTTCTGTCCTGTCTGACAGTCAGTGTGTGTATTCTGTCCTGTCTGACAGTCAGTGTGTGTATTCTGTCCTGTCTGACAGTCAGTGTGTGTATTCTGTCCTGTCTGACAGTCAGTCTGGGTGTGTATTCTGTCCTGTCTGACAGTCAGTGTGTGTATTCTGTCCTGTCTGACAGTCAGTGTGTGTGTTCTGTCCTGTCTGACAGTCAGTGTGTGTATTCTGTCCTGTCTGACAGTCAGTCAGTGTGTGTGTTCTGTCCTGTCTGACAGTCAGTGTGTGTATTCTGTCCTGTCTGACAGTCAGTCAGTGTGTGTGTGTTCTGTCCTGTCTGACAGTCAGTGTGTGTGTTCTGTCCTGTCTGACAGTCAGTGTGTGTATTCTGTCCTGTCTGACAGTCTGTGTGTGTATTCTGTCCTGTCTGACAGTCAGTGTGTGTGTTCTGTCCTGTCTGACAGTCAGTGTGTGTATTCTGTCCTGTCTGACAGTCAGTGTGTGTATTCTGTCCTGTCTGACAGTCAGTGTGTGTATTCTGTCCTGTCTGACAGTCAGTGTGTGTATTCTGTCCTGTCTGACAGTCTGTGTGTGTATTCTGTCCTGTCTGACAGTCAGTGTGTGTGTTCTGTCCTGTCTGACAGTCAGTGTGTGTATTCTGTCCTGTCTGACAGTCAGTGTGTGTATTCTGTCCTGTCTGACAGTCAGTGTGTGTATTCTGTCCTGTCTGACAGTCAGTGTGTGTATTCTGTCCTGTCTGACAGTCAGTGTGTGTATTCTGTCCTGTCTGACAGTCAGTGTGTGTATTCTGTCCTGTCTGACAGTCAGTGTGTGTATTCTGTCCTGTCTGACAGTCAGTGTGTGTATTCTGTCCTGTCTGACAGTCAGTGTGTGTATTCTGTCCTGTCTGACAGTCAGTGTGTGTATTCTGTCCTGTCTGACAGTCAGTGTGTGTATTCTGTCCTGTCTGACAGTCAGTGTGTGTATTCTGTCCTGTCTGACAGTCAGTGTGTGTATTCTGTCCTGTCTGACAGTCAGTGTGTGTGTTCTGTCCTGTCTGACAGTCAGTGTGTGTATTCTGTCCTGTCTGACAGTCAGTGTGTGTATTCTGTCCTGTCTGACAGTCCGTGTGTGTATTCTGTCCTGTCTGACAGTCAGTGTGTGTATTCTGTCCTGTCTGACAGTCAGTGTGTGTATTCTGTCCTGTCTGACAGTCAGTGTGTGTATTCTGTCCTGTCTGACAGTCAGTGTGTGTATTCTCTCTGTCCCCAGGTGGTGATGCAGCTAGTCAGACTACTGCCGGACGGCCACCAGATGAAGAGGGAGGTGGACATGGCTCTGGACTCAGTTAGCGAGACCATGACCCCCATGCATTACCACCTCAGAGAGATAATCATCTGTACCTACAGACAGGTAGGACCATAGACCACCATACACCCCATAGACAGCCATACTAGACCATACACCCCATAGACAACCATACTAGACTATACACCCCATAGACAACCATACTAGACCATACACCCCATAGACAGCCATACTAGACCATACACCCCATAGACAGCCATACTAGACCATACATCCCATAGACAGCCATACTAGACCATACACCACCATACACCCCATAGACAGCCATACTAGACCATACACCCCATAGACAACCATACTAGACCATACATCCCATAGACAACCATACTAGACCATACACCACCATAGACAACCATACACCCCATAGACAACCATACTAGACCATACACCCCATAGACAGCCATACTAGACCATACATCCCATAGACAGCCATACTAGACCATACATCCCATAGACAGCCATACTAGACCATACACCACCATACACCCCATAGACAGCCATACTAGACCATACACCCCATAGACAACCATACTAGACCATACATCCCATAGACAACCATACTAGACCATACATCCCATAGACAACCATACTAGACCATACACCACCATAGACAACCATAGACAACCATACACCCCATAGACAACCATACTAGACCATACACCCCATAGACAGCCATACTAGACCATACACCCCATAGACAGCCATACTAGACCATACACCCCATAGACAGCCATACTAGACCATACACCCCATAGACAGCCATACTAGACCATACACCCCATAGACAACCATACTAGACCATACACCCCATAGACAGCCATACTAGACCATACACCACCATACACCCCATAGACAACCATACACCTCATAGACAGTCACCTGACAGAGTGATTATCATCTGCACCTACAGACATGTCCAGTAGAGGGCGACACCTGCCTTTACATTACACTACCTATCAATAACACAAATAATGTCAACTCATTAAAACACTGTTTTGAAGGCTGTTTTGATCACACTGCTATAAGGGAATGGTTGCACTGGTTGTCATGTGTCGCAGGTACATTTCTAGTCTGAAAGCCATGACCCTGAACTGGTACAACCCAATGCGAGAGACAAGACTATTTAGCGACAGTTCTACTTCTGGCCCATAGATGGCAGTAATGCTCTTGTTTTTATTTATTTAGCTACAGTTCTACTTTTGGCCCATAGAGGGCGGTATGCTCTTGTTTTTATCAAGCTACAGTTCTACTACTGGCCCATAGATGGCTGCAGTTCCACTCCTGGACCATAGATGGCAGTAATGCAATTGTTTTTATTTAGCTACAGTTCTACTACTGGCCCATAGATGGCTGCAGTTCCACTCCTGGCCCATAGATGGCAGTAGTGCTCTTTTTTTTATTTAGCTACAGTTCTACTTTTGGCCCATAGAGGGCGGTATGCTCTTGTTTTTATCTAGCTACAGTTCTACTACTGGCCCATAGATGGCTGCAGTTCCACTCCTGGCCCATAGATGGCAGTAATGCACTTGTTTTTTATTTAGCTACAGTTCTACTACTGGCCCATAGATGGCTGCAGTTCCACTCCTGGCCCATAGATGGCAGTAATGCTCTTGTTTTTAGGTGACTAGTCATGTCTTGGACCCACGCTACTCAAATGCATCTACAAGTACTATGTTTGTTTAGTAGTTGTTGTTTAATGTTCATTCTTTGACTTTAGGGTGCAGTACTGGTTAGAAATGAATAATATGTTGTTGCTCATGGTCATAAGTGGTGGCAGGTAGCTGGTGGTTAGAGCGTTGGACTTGTAACCGAAAGGTTGCTCGATCGAATCCCCAAGCTGACAAGGTACAAATCTGTTGTTCTGCCCCTGAACAAGGCAGTTAACCCACTGTTCCTAGTTAGGCTGTCATTGAAAATAAGAATTTGTTCTTAACTTACTTAATTGAGGTTAAATACAGTGCCTTGCGAAAGTATTCGGCCCCCTTGAACTTTGCAACCTTTTGCCACATTTCAGGCTTCAAACATAAAGATATAAAACTGTATTTTTTGTGAAGAATCAACAACAAGTGGGACACAATCATGAAGTGGAACGACATTTATTGGATATTTCAAACTTTTTTAACAAATCAAAAACTGAAAAATTGGGCGTGCAAAATTATTCAGCCCCTTTACTCTCAGTAAAGAGTAAAAGGTCGCAAAGTTCAAGGGGGCCGAATACTTTCGCAAGGCACTGTATATATACTGGTATATATTGACTACTTGCTTTGAGCTCCTGATTGAGAGCATTGTGAGTAGGGTCCTATGTGTCTACTACTACAGCTGGTTGACTCCTGAGTGTGTGTGTGATGATAAATCAATTCAGATATTATTGGTCACATATTTAGCTGATGTTATTGGTCACATATTTAGCTGATGTTATTGGTCACATATTCAGCTGATGTTATTGGTCACATATTTAACAGATGTTATTGGTCACATATTTAGCTGATGTTATTGTTCAAGTATTTAGCTGATGTTATTGGTCACATATTCAGCTGATGTTATTGGTCACATATTTAACAGATGTTATTGGTCACATATTTAACAGATGTTATTGGTCACATATTTAACAGATGTTATTGGTCACATATTTAACAGATGTTATTGGTCACATATTTAACCGATGTTATTGGTCACATATTTAACAGATGTTATTGGTCACATATTTAACCGATGTTATTGGTCACATATTTAACAGATGTTATTGGTCACATATTTAACAGATGTTATTGGTCACATATTTAACAGATGTTATTGGTCACATATTTAACAGATGTTATTGGTCACATATTTAACAGATGTTATTGGTCACATATTTAACAGATGTTATTGTTCAAGTATTTAACAGATGTTATTGGTCACATATTTAACAGATGTTATTGGTCACGTATTTAGCTGATGTTATCGGTCACATATTCAGCTGATGTTATCGGTCACATATTTAGCTGATGTTATTGGTCACGTATTTAGCTGATGTTATTGGTCACATATTTAGCTGATGTTATTGGTCACATATTTAGCTGATGTTATTGGTCACGTATTCAGCTGATGTTATTGGTCACGTATTCAGCTGATGTTATTGGTCACGTATTCAGCTGATGTTATTGGTCACATATTCAGCTGATGTTATTGGTCACGTATTTAGCTGATGTTATTGGTCACGTATTCAGCTGATGTTATTGGTCACGTATTTAGCTGATGTTATTGGTCACGTATTTAGCTGATGTTATTGGTCACGTATTTAGCTGATGTTATTGGTCACATATTTAGCAGATATTATTGGTCACGTATTTAGCTGATGTTATTGGTCACGTATTTAGCTGATGTTATTGGTCACGTATTTAGCTGATGTTATTGGTCACATATTTAGCAGATATTATTGGTCACATATTTAGCTGATGTTATTGGTCATGTATTTAGCTGATGTTATTGGTCACATATTCAGCTGATGTTATTGGTCACGTATTCAGCTGATGTTATTGGTCACGTAACAGATGTTATTGCGGGTCTAGTGAATTGCTTGTGCAGTAATATTTAACACACACACACACACACACACACACACACACACACACACACACACACACACACACACACACACACACACACACACACACACACACGCACACACGGAGTTAAGAAATATATACATATTTTTTTGACTAAAATACAGTAGAATACTGCCTCTATGTGACATAATTAAAGTGACCAAAGTTCCATTATTAAAGTGGCCAGTGTTTCCATGTCTATATGGGGCAGCAGTCTCTAAGGTGCAGGGTTGAGTGACCAGTGATGACAGGTCTATGTACAGAGGGCAGCAGTCTCTAAGGTGTAGGGTTGAGTGACCAGTGATGACAGGTCTATGTACAGTATATGGGGCAGCAGTCTCTAAGGTGCAGGGTTGAGTAACAGTGATGACAGGTCTATGTACAGTATATGGGGCAGCAGTCTCTAAGGTGCAGGGTTGAGTAACAGTGATGACAGGTCTATGTACAGTATATGGGGCAGCAGTCTCTAAGGTGTAGGGTTGAGTAACCAGTGATGACAGGTCTATGTACAGTATATGGGGGCAGCAGTCTCTAAGGTGTAGGGTTGAGTAACAGTGATGACAGGTCTATGTACAGAGGGCAGCAGTCTCTAAGGTGTAGGGTTGAGTAACCAGTGATGACAGGTCTATGTACAGAGGGCAGCAGTCTCTAAGGTTCAGGGTTGAGTGACCAGTGATGACAGGTCTATGTACAGCGGGCAGCAGTCTCTAAGGTGTAGGGTTGAGTAACAGTGATGACAGGTCTATGTACAGTATATAGGGCAGCAGTCTCTAAGGTGTAGGGTGGAGTGACCAGTGATGACAGGTCTATGTACAGAGGGCAGCAGTCTCTAAGGTGCAGGGTTGAGTAACCAGTGATGACAGGTCTATGTACAGAGGGCAGCAGTCTCTAAGGTGTAGGGTTGAGTAACCAGTGATGACAGGTCTATGTACAGAGGGCAGCAGTCTCTAAGGTTCAGGGTTGAGTAACCAGTGATGACAGGTCTATGTACAGAGGGTAGCAGTCTCTAAGGTGCAGGGTTGAGTAACTGGCTGGTAGCCGGCTAGTGTGTGTGTGTGTGTGTGTAGAGAGAGGGATCCTGTAGTTGAAGTTCAACAGGGCTGCAGTGCTCTGCTCTCTCTGTTTTTGCCATTTGGAATACAGACTGTAATCAATGTGTGTCTGTCTGTACTGAGGCTGCACTCTGAGGCTGCCTGACTGCACCTGGGCCAGCCGGAGGTACCCTGCCCCGTCTCCACACTATCAATGGGCCTCATTGTCCCTCCGTCTCTCTGTCTCTCTCTCTTTCCCCCTGCTCTCACTCTCAAGCTTCTGCTCTGTCTTCAGATTTCTCTCCTTTCTTTCTCTCTCTCTTTCTTTCTTTCTCTCTTTCTTTCTTTCTCTCTTTCTTTCTTTCTTTCTCTCTTTCTTTCTTTGTCTTTCTTTCTCTCTTTCTTTCTTTCTCTCTCTCTCTCTCTCTCTCTCTTTCTTTCTCTCTCTCTCTCTCTCTCTCTCTCTCTTTCCCCCTGCTCTCACTCTCAAGCTTCTGCTCTGTCTTCAGATTTCTCTCCTTTCTTTCTCTCTCTCTTTCTTTCTTTCTCTCTTTCTTTCTTTCTCTCTTTCTTTCTTTCTTTCTCTCTTTCTTTCTTTGTCTTTCTTTCTCTCTTTCTTTCTCTCTCTCTCTCTCTCTCTCTCTCTTTCTTTCTCTCTCTCTCTCTCTCTCTCTCTCTCTCTTTCCCCCTGCTCTCACTCTCAAGCTTTTGCTCTGTCTTCAGATTTCTCTCCTTTCTTTCTTTCTTTCTTTCTTTCTTTCTTTCTTTCTTTCTTTCTTTCTTTCTTTCTTTCTTTCTTTCTTTCTTTCTTTCTTTCTTTCTTTCTTTCTTTCTTTCTTTCTTTCTTTCTGTCTTTCTGTCTTTCTTTCTTTCTCTCTCTCTCTCTCTCTCTCTCTCTCTCTCTCTCTCTCTCTCTCTCTCTTTCTTTCTCTCTCTCTCTCTCTCTCTTTCCCCCTGCTCTCACTCTCAAGCTTTTGCTCTGTCTTCAGATTTCTCT
This sequence comes from Oncorhynchus masou masou, assembly GCF_036934945.1. Taxonomy (NCBI): domain Eukaryota; kingdom Metazoa; phylum Chordata; class Actinopteri; order Salmoniformes; family Salmonidae; genus Oncorhynchus; species Oncorhynchus masou. The sequence continues at coordinate 6,489,321 of NC_088235.1, forward strand.
CCTTTCTTTCTTTCTTTCTTTCTTTCTTTCTTTCTTTCTTTCTTTCTTTCTTTCTTTCTTTCTTTCTTTCTTTCTTTCTTTCTTTCTTTCTTTCTTTCTTTCTGTCTTTCTGTCTTTCTTTCTGTCTTTCTTTCTCTCAACACAGCAGCCATCCAACCCTGCCACTGCTTCCCACCTTTAATAGATTCCACTCTGTGACATATTCTTCTGTAATGTTTAATTGATTGATAGTCTGCAGTGTTTGCAGCTCCGTTACCCATCATGGTAATCATCTCTACATACAGTAACCTCTCATTTATAAACGTGTGTCTTTCTGGAAGGGGAACTGACCAGGTAACTTTTTCCACTTTGTGGGAAGGAATCCAAATGCTGTATATGAGTGTTGAATGAGGAGTCGGTCATCCTCCTTGTAGAATATCTGTCATGGCTGATGATTAGAATCTCTCCTGACGTGTAGTGCAGCCCTCCTGTCCAGCCTCCAGCTCCTCTCGTCTCCTGACGTGTAGTGCAGCCCTCCTGTCCGGCCTCCAGCTCCTCTCGTCTCATGACGTGTAGTGGAGGCCTCCTGTCCAGCCTCCAGCTCCTCTCGTATCCTGACGTGTAGTGCAGCCCTCCTGTCCAGCCTCCAGCTCCTCTCATCTCCTGACGTGTAGTGCAGCCCTCCTGTCCAGCCTCCAGCTCCTCTCATCTCCTGACGTGTAGTGCAGCCCTCCTGTCCAGCCTCCAGCTCCTCTCGTGTCCTGACGTGTAGTGCAGCCCTCCTGTCCAGCCTCCAGCGCCTCTTGTCTCCTGACGTGTAGTGCAGCCCTCCTGTCCAGCCTCCAGCTCCTCTCGTGTCCCGACTTGTAGTGCAGCCCTCCTGTCCAGCCTCCAGCTCCTCTCGTGTCCTGACGTGTAGTGCAGCCCTCCTGTCCAGCCTCCAGCTCCTCTCGTCTCCTAACGTGTAGTGCAGCCCTCCTGTCTAGCTGTCTAGCCGGCAGGGTCTAGGTGATAAACAGAGCCAGATGTGGCTGCTGGAAGGAAGCAGGGCAATGTGAATAAGACACGAGTAACAACCCCCCCCCTCCCCACATAGCCTCTCTCCTCTCTCCTCTGTCCGTCTTGGGCTCTTGGCTACTGGTCATGGGGGTTGGTTTGAGGCTTGGGGGATCTCTCCTCCTCTGTTCTCCTGTCCTCTGTCCAGAGGTCTTAATGAAGGGCCTGTAAATCCCTGCAGTAGACCAGGCATGACTGAGGCGTTCACACGTTACAGACTCTGCCTGGGATGAGAGGCTCATAACATCCTCTGGCACGAGGGGAAAGCAAACACAACCCAGCACCTTAGAGGCAGCAGTCCCTCTCTCTGTAGGTCTCTCTCTCTGTAGGTCCCTCTCTCTGTAGGTCCCTCTCTCTGTAGGTCCCTCTCTCTGTAGGTATCTCTCTGTAGGTCCCTCTCTCTGTAGGTCCCTCTCTCTGTAGGTCCCTCTTTCTGTAGGTCCCTCTCTCTGTAGGTCCCTCTCTCTGTAGGTCCCTCTCTCTGTAGGTCTCTCTCTCTGAAGGTCCCTCTCTCTGTAGGTCCCTCTCTGTAGGTCCCTCTCTCTGTAGGTCCCTCTCTCTGTAGGTCTCTCTCTCTGTAGGTCTCTCTTTGTAGGTCCCTCTCTCTGTAGGTCCCTCTCTCTGTAGGTCCCTCTCTCTGTAGGTCTCTCTCTCTGTAGGTCCCTCTCTCTGTAGGTCCCTCTCTCTGTAGGTCTCTCTCTCTGTAGGTCCCTCTTTCTGTAGGTCCCTCTCTCTGTAGGTCCCTCTTCTGTAGGTCTCTCTCTCTGTAGGTCTCTCTCTCTGTAGGTCCCTCTCTGTAGGTCCCTCTCTCTGTAGGTCCCTCTCTCTGTAGGTCTCTCTCTCTGTAGTTCTCTCTTTGTAGGTCCCTCTCTCTGTAGGTCCCTCTCTCTGTAGGTCCCTCTCTCTGTAGGTCCCTCTCTCTGTAGGTCCCTCTCTCACGCTTTCTAACTTTAGGTCTCTATGTCACGCTTTCTCTCTGTAGGTCCCTCTCTCATGCTTTCTAACTTTAGGTCTCTATCTCACTCTTTCTCTCTGTAGGTCTCTCTCTCACGCTTTCTCTCTGTAGGTCTCTCTCTCAGTCTTTCTCTCTGTAGTTCTCTCTCTCACGCTTTCTGTCTGTAGGTCTCTCTCTCACACTTTCTCTCTGTAGGTCCCTCTCTCTGTAGGTCCCTCTCTCTGTAGGTCCCTCTCTCTGTAGGTCTCTCTCTCTGTAGGTCTCTCTCTCTGTAGGTCCCTCTCTCTGTAGGTCCCTCTCTCTGTAGGTCCCTCTCTCACGCTTTCTCTCTGTAGGTCCCTCTTACGCTTTCTCTCTGTAGGTCCCTCTCTCACGCTTTCTCTCTGTAGGTCTCTCTCTCACTCTTTCTCTCTGTAGGTCTCTCTCTCACGCTTTCTCTCTGTAGGTCCCTCTCTCACGCTTTCTCTCTGTAGGTCTCTCTCACTCTTTCTCTCTGTAGGTCTCACTCTCACGCTTTCTCTCTGTAGGTCCCTCTCACGCTTTCTCTTTGTAGGTTTTTCTCTCTGTTGGTCTCACTCTCTGAAGGTCCCTCTCTCTGTAGGTCCCTCTCTCTGTAGGTCTCTCTCTCTGTAGGTCTCTCTCTCTCTGTAGGTCCCTCTCTCTGTAGGTCCCTCTCTCACGCTTTCTAACTTTAGGTCTCTATGTCACGCTTTCTCTCTGTAGGTCCCTCTCTCATGCTTTCTAACTTTAGGTCTCTATCTCACTCTTTCTCTCTGTAGGTCTCTCTCTCACGCTTTCTCTCTGTAGGTCTCTCTCTCAGTCTTTCTCTCTGTAGGTCTCTCTCTCACGCTTTCTGTCTGTAGGTCTCTCTCTCACACTTTCTCTCTGTAGGTCCCTCTCTCTGTAGGTCCCTCTCTCTGTAGGTCCCTCTCTCTGTAGGTCTCTCTCTCTGTAGGTCTCTCTCTCTGTAGGTCCCTCTCTCTGTAGGTCCCTCTCGCATGCTTTCTCTCTGTAGGTCCCTCTCTCACGCTTTCTAACTTTAGGTCTCTATCTCACGCTTTCTCTCTGTAGGTCCCTCTCTCACGCTTTCTCTCTGTAGGTCTCTCTCTCACTCTTTCTCTCTGTAGGTCTCTCTCTCACGCTTTCTGTCTGTAGGTCTCTCTCTCACACTTTCTCTCTGTAGGTCCCTCTCACTGTAGGTCCCTCTCTCTGTAGGTCCCTCTCTCTGTAGGTCCCTCTCTCTGTAGGTCTCTCTCTCTGTAGGTCTCTCTCTCTGTAGGTCCCTCTCTCTGTAGTTCCCTCTCTCACGCTTTCTCTCTGTAGGTCCCTCTCTCACGCTTTCTAACTGTAAGTCTCTATCTCACTCTTTCTCTCTGTAGGTCTCTCTCACGCTTTCTCTCTGTAGGTCCCTCTCACGCTTTCTCTCTAGGTCTTTCTCTCACGCTTTCTGTCTTTAGGTCTCTCTCTCACACTTTCTCTCTGTATGTCCCTCTCTCTGTAGGTCCCTCTCTCTGTAGGTCCCTCTCTCTGTAGGTCTCTCTCTCTGTAGGTCTCTCTCTCTGTAGGTCCCTCTCTCTGTAGGTCCCTCTCTCACGCTTTCTCTCTGTAGGTCCCTCTCTCACACTTTCTAACTTTAGGTTTCTATCTCACTCTTTCTCTCTGTAGGTCTCTCTCACGCTTTCTCTCTGTAGGTCCCTCTCACGCTTTCTCTCTGTAGGTCTCTCTCTCACTCTTTCTCTCTGTAGGTCTCTCTCTCATGCTTTCTTTCTGTAGGTCTTTCTCTTTGTTGGTCTCTCTCATTCTTTCTCTCTGTAGGTCCCTCTCTCACGCTTTCTCTCTGTAGGTCTCTCTCTCTGTATGTCTCTCTCACGCTTTCTCTCTGTAGGTCCCTCTCTCACGCTTTCTCTCTTTAGGTCTCTCTCTCACTCTTTCTCTCTGTAGGTCTCTCTCTCACGCTTTCTCTCTGTAGGTCCCTCTCTCACGCTTTCTCTCTGTAGGTCTCTCTCACTCTTTCTCTCTGTAGGTCTCACTCTCACGCTTTCTCTCTGTAGGTCCCTCTCTCACGCTTTCTCTCTTTAGGTCTCTCTCACTCTTTCTCTCTGTAGGTCTCTCTCTCACGCTTTCTCTCTGTAGGTCCCTCTCTCACGCTTTCTCTCTGTAGGTCTCTCTCACTCTTTCTCTCTGTAGGTCTCACTCTCACGCTTTCTCTCTGTAGGTCCCTCTCTCATGCTTTTTCTCTGTAGGTCTTTCTCTCCTGGTCTCTCATTCTTTCTCTCTGTAGGTCCCTCTCTCACGATTTCTCTCTGTAGGTCTCTCTCACTTTTTCTCTCTGTAGGTCTCTCTTTCACTCTTTCGCTCTGCCTCTCGCTTTCTCTCTGTAGGTCTCTCTCTCCCTCTCCTCTCCTTCTCTCTCTCCTCTTTCTCTCTCTCTGTAGGAATCTCTCCCTCTCCTTCTCTCTCTCCTCTTTCTCTCTCTCTGTAGGTCTCTCTCTCCCTCCTTCTCTCTCCTCTTTCTCTCTCTATGTAGGTCTCTCTCTCCCTCTCCTTCTCTCCATCCTCTTTCTCTCTCTCTGTAGGTCTCTCTCTCCCCCTCCTCTCTCTCCTCTTTCTCTCTCTATGTAGGTCTCCCTCTCCTTCTCTCTCCTCTTTCTCTCTCTGTAGGTCTATCTCTCTCCCTCTCCTTCTCTCTCTCCTCTTTATCTCTCTCTCCCTCTCCTTTTCTCTCTCCTCTTTCTCTCTCTCTGTAGGTCTCTCTCCCTCTCCTTCTCTCTCTCCTCTTTCTCTCTCTCTGTAGGTCTCTCCCTCTCCTCTCTTTCTCTCTCTCCTCTTTCTCTCTCTCTGTAGGTCTCTTTCTCCCTCCCCTTCTCTCTCCTCTTTCTCTCTCTCTGTAGGTCTCTCCCTCTCATCTCTTTCTCTCTCTCCTCTTTCTCTCTCTCTGTAGGTCTCTCTCTCCCTCTCCTTCTCTCCATCCTCTTTCTCTCTCTGTAGGTCTCTCTCTCCCTCTCATTCTCTCTCTCCTCTTTCTCTCTCTCTGTAGGTCTCCCTCTTCTTATCTCTCCTCTTTCTCTCTCACTGTAAGTCTCTCTCTCTCCCTCTCATTCTCTCTCTCCTCTTTCTCTCTCTCTGTAGGTCTCTCTCTCCCTCTCCTCTCTCTCCTTTTTCTCTCTCTCTGTAGGTCTCTCACTCTCCCTCTCCTCTCTTTCTCTCTCCCATCTCTCTGTCAGCTGTAGGTTTCTTGTTTTCCATTGTGAATGTGTGTGTTTGGTTCAGACAGTAGATTTTTCATTTTTCAGAATGTAGTGTCTGTTTGATCAGACAGAGTAGGTTCTTCATGTTTCAGTACGTAGTGTACTGTAGTCTGTTTGATCAGACAGAAATACTATTTCCTTTGTACTTTTAGATCTGAGAATCATGACTCCTCTTAAGTTAAATTCTGCAACACAAGAATGTACCTGTTATCTTAAGCTGCCATTTCCACCGCCCACAAGCAGGAATGTATTAAACATCTTGGTTTCCTGGATTTATTGATTAAATTGGTACTGAAGATAATTTGTTTTACGAACTTTAACTATTTGAACTTCCTCTCCCTCTCTTCATCTGTCTTTCTCCTCCCAGGGGCACAGCCCTCTTTCTCCCCAGCTTCCTTTCTGTCCATCTCCCTCTTTCTGTCCATCTCCCTCTTTCTGTCCATCTCCCTCTTTCTGTCCATCTCCCTCTTTCTGTCCATCTCCCTCTTTCTGTCCATCTCCCTCTTTCTGTCCATCTCCCTCTTTTTGTCCATCTCCCTCTTTCTCTCCATTTCCCTCTTTCTCCCCAGCTTCCTTTCTATTCCCTCCTGCTCTCTCCCACCCCCTCACTTATTATCGTGTGTGTGTGTGTGTGTGTGTGTGTGTGTGTGTCTAAAGAAAGGCCCTCATGGTTTGGACGGCGCAATGGAAAAATATTTTCAGAATCGGGAGAATGTTGTGAGCAGGTTTTTTGAGGTTAGGTAATGGACGTCATCAGGAAGAGGAGGGAGGGAGGGATTGGGCTAGAGCCACTACGTTGGACCAAGTTAAAGGGACCATCACAAAACTAACTGATGGACAGGAGAGAGGGAAAGAGGGGGAGAGAGACAGAGCAGGACAGGGGGAGTGAGGGACAGAGAGAGAGGGAGTGTGGGACAGGGACACGATGAGAGGGAAGGAGCGACAGGGAGGGATTCTGTGTTGATTCATCCCCCACTACACCAGTAGTCTAAACATTACTCCCTGAGCCTGTGTTGATTCATCCCCCACTACACCAGTAGTCTAAACATTACTCCCTGAGCCTGTGTTGATTCATCCCCCACTACACCAGTAGTCTAAACATTACTCCCTCAACCTGTGTTGATTCATCCCCCACTACACCAGTAGTCTAAACATTACTCCCTGAGCCTGTGTTGATTCATCCCCCACTACACCAGTAGTCTAAACATTACTCCCTGAGCCTGTGTTGATTCATCCCCCACTACACCAGTAGTCTAAACATTACTCCCTGAGCCTGTGTTGATTCATCCCCCACTACACCAGTAGTCTAAACATTACTCCCTGAGCCTGTGTTGATTCATCCCCCACTACACCAGTAGTCTAAACATTACTCCCTCAGCCTGTGTTGATTCATCCCCCACTACACCAGTAGTCTAAACAAACATTATTCATCCCCCCTACACCAGAGCCTGTGTTGATTCATCCCCCACTACACCAGTAGTCTAAACATTACTCCCTGAGCCTGTGTTGATTCATCCCCCACTACACCAGTAGTCTAAACATTACTCCCTGAGCCTGTGTTGATTCATCCCCCACTACTAAACAGTAGTCTACACCAGTAGTCTAAACATTACTCCCTGAGCCTGTGTTGATTCATCCCCCACTACACCAGTAGTCTAAACATTACTCCCTGAGCCTGTGTTGATTCATCCCCCACGTAGTTGATTCTAAACATTACTCCCTGAGCCTGTGTTGATTCATCCCCCACTACACCAGTAGTCTAAACATTACCCTGAGCCTGTGTTGATTCATCCCCCACTACACCAGTAGTCTAAACATTACTCCCTCAAGCCTGTGTTGATTCATCCCCCACTACACCAGTAGTCTAAACATTACTCTGAGCCTGTGTTGATTCATCCCCCACTACACCAGTAGTCTAAACATTACTCCCTGAGCCTGTGTTGATTCATCCCCCACTACACCAGTAGTCTAAACATTACTCCCTGAGCCTGTGTTGATTCATCCCCCACTACACCAGTAGTCTAAACATTACTCCCTGAGCCTGTGTTGATTCATCCCCCACTACACCAGTAGTCTAAACATTACTCCCTGAGCCTGTGTTGATTCATCCCCCACTACACCAGTAGTCTAAACATTACTCCCTGAGCCTGTGTTGATTCATCCCCCACTACACCAGTAGTCTAAACATTACTCCCTGAGCCTGTGTTGATTCATCCCCCACTACACCAGTAGTCTAAACATTACTCCCTGAGCCTGTGTTGATTCATCCCCCACTACACCAGTAGTCTAAACATTACTCCCTGAGCCTGTGTTGATTCATCCCCCACTACACCAGTAGTCTAAACATTACTCCCTGTGTTGAGCTACATTCCCTGAGCCTGTGTTGATTCATCCCCCACTACACCAGTAGTCTAAACATTACTCCCTGAGCCTGTGTTGATTCATCCCCCACTACACCAGTAGTCTAAACATTACTCCCTGAGCCTGTGTTGATTCATCCCCCACTACACCAGTAGTCTAAACATTACTCCCTGAGCCTGTGTTGATTCATCCCCCACTACACCAGTAGTCTAAACATTAAACATTACTCCCTGAGCCTGTGTTGATTCATCCCCCACTACACCAGTAGTCTAAACATTACTCCCTGAGCCTGTGTTGATTCATCCCCCACTACACCAGTAGTCTAAACATTACTCCCTGAGCCTGTGTTGATTCATCCCCCACTACACCAGTAGTCTAAACATTACTCCCTGAGCCTGTGTTGATTCATCCCCCACTACACCAGTAGTCTAAACATTACTCCCTGAGCCTGTGTTGATTCATCCCCCACTACACCAGTAGTCTAAACATTACTCCCTGAGCCTGTGTTGATTCATCCCCCACTACACCAGTAGTCTAAACATTACTCCCTGAGCCTGTGTTGATTCATCCCCCACTACACCAGTAGTCTAAACATTACTCCCTGAGCCTGTGTTGATTCATCCCCCACTACACCAGTAGTCTAAACATTACTCCCTGAGCCTGTGTTGATTCATCCCCCACTACACCAGTAGTCTAAACATTACTCCCTGAGCCTGTGTTGATTCATCCCCCACTACACCAGTAGTCTAAACATTACTCCCTGAGCCTGTGTTGATTCATCCCCCACTACACCAGTAGTCTAAACATTACTCCCTGAGCCTGTGTTGATTCATCCCCCACTACACCAGTAGTCTAAACATTACTCCCTGAGCCTGTGTTGATTCATCCCCCACTACACCAGTAGTCTAAACATTACTCCCTGAGCCTGTGTTGATTCATCCCCCACTACACCAGTAGTCTAAACATTACTCCCTGAGCCCTGAGCCTCCCCCACTACACCAGTAGTCTAAACATTACTCCCTGAGCCTGTGTTGATTCATCCCCCACTACACCAGTAGTCTAAACATTACCCTGAGCCTGTGTTGATTCATCCCCCACTACACCAGTAGTCTAAACATTACTCCCTCAACCTGTGTTGATTCATCCCCCACTACACCAGTAGTCTAAACATTACTCCCTGAGCCTGTGTTGATTCATCCCCCACTACACCAGTAGTCTAAACATTACTCCCTGAGCCTGTGTTGATTCATCCCCCACTACACCAGTAGTCTAAACATTACTCCCTCAACCTGTGTTGATTCATCCCCCACTACACCAGTAGTCTAAACATTACTCCCTGAGCCTGTGTTGATTCATCCCCCACTACACCAGTAGTCTAATCATTACTCCCTCAACCTGTGTTGATTCATCCCCCACTACACCAGTAGTCTAAACATTACTCCCTCAACCTGTGTTGATTCATCCCCCACTAAACACTCCCAGTGATTCATAAACATTACTCCCTGAGCCTGTGTTGATTCATCCCCCACTACACCAGTAGTCTAAACATTGATTCTCCCTACACCAGTAGTCTAAACATTACTCCCCTGTGTTGATTCATCCCCCACTACACCAGTAGTCTAAACATTACTCCCTGAGCCTGTGTTGATTCATCCCCCACTACACCAGTAGTCTAAACATTACTCCCTGAGCCTGTGTTGATTCATCCCCCACTACACCAGTAGTCTAAACATTACTCCCTGAGCCTGTGTTGATTCATCCCCCACTACACCAGTAGTCTAAACATTACTCCCTGAGCCTGTGTTGATTCATCCCCCACTACACCAGTAGTCTAAACATTACTCCCTGAGCCTGTGTTGATTCATCCCCCACTACCACCATTACTCCCTGAGCCTGTGTTGATTCATCTACAAACATTACTCCCTGAGCCTGTGTTGATTCATCCCCCACTACACCAGTAGTCTAAACATTACTCCCTGAGCCTGTGTTGATTCATCCCCCACTACACCAGTAGTCTAAACATTACTCCCTGAGCCTGTGTTGATTCATCCCCCACTACACCAGTAGTCTAAACATTACTCCCTGAGCCTGTGTTGATTCATCCCCCACTACACCAGTAGTCTAAACATTACTCCCTGAGCCTGTGTTGATTCATCCCCCACTACACCAGTATTCATCCCCCAAACATTACTCCCTGAGCCTGTGTTGATTCATCCCCCACTACACCAGTAGTCTAAACATTACTCCCTGAGCCTGTGTTGATTCATCCCCCACTACACCAGTAGTCTAAACATTACTCCCTGAGCCTGTGTTGATTCATCCCCCACTACACCAGTAGTCTAAACATTACTCCCTGAGCCTGTGTTGATTCATCCCCCACTACACCAGTAGTCTAAACATTACTCCCTGAGCCTGTGTTGATTCATCCCCCACTACACCAGTAGTCTAAACATTACTCCCTGAGCCTGTGTTGATTCATCCCCCACTACACCAGTAGTCTAAACATTACTCCCTGAGCCTGTGTTGATTCATCCCCCACTACACCAGTAGTCTAAACATTACTCCCTGAGCCTGTGTTGATTCATCCCCCACTACACCAGTAGTCTAAACATTACTCCCTGAGCCTGTGTTGATTCATCCCCCACTACACCAGTAGTCTAAACATTACTCCCTGAGCCTGTGTTGATTCATCCCCCACTACACCAGTAGTCTAAACATTACTCCCTGAGCCTGTGTTGATTCATCCCCCACTACACCAGTAGTCTAAACATTACTCCCTGAGCCTGTGTTGATTCATCCCCCACTACACCAGTAGTCTAAATTCATTACTCCCTGAGCCTGTGTTGATTCATCCCCCACTACACCAGTAGTCTAAACATTACTCCCTGAGCCTGTGTTGATTCATCCCCCACTACACCAGTAGTCTAAACATTACTCCCTGAGCCTGTGTTGATTCATCCCCCACTACACCAGTAGTCTAAACATTACTCCCTGAGCCTGTGTTGATTCATCCCCCACTACACCAGTAGTCTAAACATTACTCCCTGAGCCTGTGTTGATTCATCCCCCACTACACCAGTAGTCTAAACATTACTCCCTGAGCCTGTGTTGATTCATCCCCCACTACACCAGTAGTCTAAACATTACTCCCTGAGCCTGTGTTGATTCATCCCCCACTACACCAGTAGTCTAAACATTACTCCCTGAGCCTGTGTTGATTCATCCCCCACTACACCAGTAGTCTAAACATTACTCCCTGAGCCTGTGTTGATTCATCCCCCACTACACCAGTAGTCTAAACATTACTCCCTGAGCCTGTGTTGATTCATCCCCCACTACACCAGTAGTCTAAACATTACTCCCTGAGCCTGTGTTGATTCATCCCCCACTACACCAGTAGTCTAAACATTACTCCCTGAGCCTGTGTTGATTCATCCCCCACTACACCAGTAGTCTAAACATTACTCCCCCTCAACCTGTGTTGATTCATCCCCCACTACACCAGTAGTCTAAACATTACTCCCTCAACCTGTGTTGATTCATCCCCCACTACACCAGTAGTCTAAACATTACTCCCTGAGCCTGTGTTGATTCATCCCCCACTACACCAGTAGTACACCTAGTCTAAACATTACTCCCTCAACCTGTGTTGATTCATCCCCCACTACACCAGTAGTCTAAACATTACTGAGCCTGTGTTGATTCATCCCCCACTACACCAGTAGTCTAAACATTACTCCCTGAGCCTGTGTTGATTCATCCCCCACTACACCAGTAGTCTAAACATTACTCCCTGAGCCTGTGTTGATTCATCCCCCACTACACCAGTAGTCTAAACATTACTCCCTGAGCCTGTGTTGATTCATCCCCCACTACACCAGTAGTCTAAACATTACTCCCTGAGCCTGTGTTGATTCATCCCCCACTACACCAGTAGTCTAAACATTACTCCCTGAGCCTGTGTTGATTCATCCCCCACTACACCAGTAGTCTAAACATTACTCCCTGAGCCTGTGTTGATTCATCCCCCACTACACCAGTAGTCTAAACATTACTCCCTGAACCTGTGTTGATTCATCCCCCACTACACCAGTAGTCTAAACATTACTCCCTGAGCCTGTGTTGATTCATCCCCCACTACACCAGTAGTCTAAACATTACTCCCTGAGCCTGTGTTGATTCATCCCCCACTACACCAGTAGTCTAAACATTACTCCCTCAACCTGTGTTGATTCATCCCCCACTACACCAGTAGTCTAAACATTACTCCCTCAACCTGTGTTGATTCATCCCCCACTACACCAGTAGTCTAAACATTACTCCCTCAACCTGTGTTGATTCATCCCCCACTACACCAGTAGTCTAAACATTACTCCCTCAACCTGTGTTGATTCATCCCCCACTACACCAGTAGTCTAAACATTACTCCCTGAGCCTGTGTTGATTCATCCCCCACTACACCAGTAGTCTAAACATTACTCCCTGAGCCTGTGTTGATTCATCCCCCACTACACCAGTAGTCTAAACATTACTCCCTGAGCCTGTGTTGATTCATCCCCCACTACACCAGTAGTCTAAACATTACTCCCCGAGCCTGTGTTGATTCATCCCCCACTACACCAGTAGTCTAAACATTACTCCCTGAGCCTGTGTTGATTCATCCCCCACTACACCAGTAGTCTAAACATTACTCCCTGAGCCTGTGTTGATTCATCCCCCACTACACCAGTAGTCTAAACATTACTCCCTCAACCTGTGTTGATTCATCCCCCACTACACCAGTAGTCTAAACATTACTCCCTGAGCCTGTGTTGATTCATCCCCCACTACACCAGTAGTCTAAACATTACTCCCTGAGCCTGTGTTGATTCATCCCCCACTACACCAGTAGTCTAAACATTACTCCCTCAACCTGTGTTGATTCATCCCCCACTACACCAGTAGTCTAAACATTACTCCCTGAGCCTGTGTTGATTCATTCCCCACTACACCAGTAGTCTAAACATTACTCCCTCAACCTGTGTTGATTCATCCTATTCCCTTGTGATCATCAGGGCACATATTAGTGTACGACATAGAGAGTAGGTTGCAATTTGAGACACATTTTAAGCGTTATCATACTAACTTCCTGTAATTGGAAGGACCTCTAGGATTTGCAGTAGCTGTCCTATCAGGTTGCCTCCTTGACATAAGTGGGCTAATCACAATTGGTGGAGCCTCTGGTGGCCAAGGAAAACATTGGTTGTAAAGCTATGTACCTATACCCTCCTGGATGACCGCTGTAGGTAAAGCTATGTACCTATACCCTCCTGGATGACTGCTGTAGGTAAAGCTATGTACCTATACCCTCCTGGATGACTGCTGTCGGTAAAGCTATGTACCTATACCCTCCTGGATGACTGCTGTAGGTAAAGCTATGTACCTATACCCTCCTGGATGACTGCTGTAGGTAAAGCTATGTACCTATACCCTCCTGGATGACTGCTGTAGGTAAAGCTATGTACCTATACTCTCCTGGATGACTGCTGTAGGTAAAGCTATGTACCTATACCCTCCTGGATGACTGCTGTAGGTAAAGCTATGTACCTATACCCTCCTGGATGACTGCTGTAGGTAAAGCTATGTACCTATACCCTCCTGGATGACTGCTGTAGGTAAAGCTATGTACCTACAGTGGCTTGCGAAAGTGTTCATCCCCCCCTTTCCATTTTTCCTATTTTATTGCCTACAAAACCTGGAATTAAAATGGATTTTGGGGGGGTTTGTACCATTTGATGTACACAACATGCCTACCACTTTGAAGATGCAAAATACTTTTTATTGTGAAACAAACAAGAAATAATACAAGAAAACAGACTTTGAGCGTGCATAACTATTCACTCCCTCAAAGTCGATAGCCACCTTTTGCAGCAATTACAGCTGTCTCTTGGGTATGTCTCTCTAAGTTTGGCACATCTAGCCACTGGGATTTTTGCCCATTCTTCGAGGCAAAACTGCTCCAATTTCTTCAAGTTGGAAGGGTTCCGCTGGTGAACAGCAATCTTTAAGTCATACCACAGATTCTCAATCGGATTGAGGTCTGGGCTTTGACTAGGCCATTCCAAGACATAAAAAATGTTTCCCCTTAAATCACTAGAGTGTTGCTTTAGCAGTATGCTTTGGGTCATTGTCCTTCTGGAAGGTGAACCTCCGTCCAAGTCTCAAATCTCTGTAAGACTGAAACAGGTTTCCCTCAAGAATTTCCCTCTATTTAACACCATCCATCATTCCTTCAATTCTGACCAGTTTCCCAGTCCCTGCCGATGGAAAAACATCCCCACAGCATGATGCTGCCACCACCATGCTTCACTGTGGGGATGCTGTTCTTGGGGTGATGGGAGGTGTTGGGTTTGCGCCAGACATAGCATTTACTTTTATGGCCAAAAAGCTCAATTTTAGTCTCATCCGACCACAGTACCTTCTTCCAAATGTTTGGGGAGTCTCCCATTTGCCTTCTGGCGAACACCAAACGTGTTTGCTTATTTTTTTCTTTAAGCAATGGCTTTTTTTCTGTCCACTCTTCTGTGAAGCCCAGCTCTGTGGAGTGTACGGCTTAAAGTGGTCCTATGGACAGATACTCCTATTGCCTATTGATTGCCATACCTCCCTTATCCTACCTCATTTGTACACACTGTACATCAATTTTTTTAATATTATTAGTATTATTGACTGTATGTTTGTTTATTCCATCTGTGACTCTGTGTTGTTGTTTGTGTCGCACTGCTATGCTTTATCTTAGCCAGGGCACAGTTGTAAATGAGAACAAGTTCTCAACTAGCCTACCTGGTTAAATAAAGGTGAAATAAATAAATAAATAAACATTTAGTTGCTTCATAGCAAAAGGGGATGAATACATATGCACCACTTTTCAGTGTTTTTATTTTTTAGATTTTTTTAGAAAATATAATTTTTTCAATTTCACTTCACCAATTAGGACTATTATGTGTATGTCCATTACATCAAATCCAAATAATAAAAACCCATTTAAATTACAGGTTGTAATGCAACGCAATAGAAACACTGACAAGGGGGATGAATACTTTTGCAAGGTGCTGTATACCCTCCTGGTTGACTGCTAGAGACGCAGGTTCTTATACAGCCTGTGTGTTTCCCAAATGGCACACTGTTCCCTATATAAGTAGTGAACTGTGTAGGGAATAGGGTGCCATTTGGGACACAGCTTTACCACCGGGCCATGAAAGGGCCTCAGTTCTTAGACTACTCAGTCAGAGCAGAGGAGGGAGAGGAGGAGAGAGAGTTGAGAGAAGTGTTGTTTTTACTCCTTATTCTCAGACTTTCACATGCCAATGCCAACGGTAATATTTCTCGTAGCCAGTCTAGTCCACGGAAAGCCTTTATTTGGACTGGATCGCCTGGTCCTCCGAGGGGCAGGGGTGTGAGACAGGTGCTGGAGTGTGAGACAGGTGCGGGGGTGTGAGACAGGTGCGGGAGTGTGAGACTGGTGCGGGAGTGTGAGACTGGTGCGGGAGTGTGAGACTGGTGCGGGAGTGTGAGACTGGTGCGGGAGTGTGAGACTGGTGCGTGAGTGTGAGACAGGTGCGGGAGTGTGAGACTGGTGCGGGAGTGTGAGACTGGTGCGGGAGTGTGAGACTGGTGCGGGAGTGTGAGACTGGTGCGGGAGTGTGAGACTGGTGCGGGAGTGTGAGACTGGTGCGGGAGTGTGAGACTGGTGCGGGAGTGTGAGACTGGTGCGGGAGTGTGAGACTGGTGCGGGAGTGTGAGACTGGTGCGGGAGTGTGAGACTGGTGCGGGAGTGTGAGACAGGTGCGGGAGTGTGAGACAGGTGCAGGAGCAACCAGGTGAGCTTTGGGACGCTGTACTGTACTGCCCTCCATTTAGTAACGTCTCTCAGCTGTCTGCATCCCAAATGGTTCCATATTCCCTATATAGTGCACTACTTTAGACCAGAATCCTATTCCCTATATAGTGCACTACTTTTTTTCTTCTCCATTCCTCTCCTCTCCATTCTTCTCTTCTCCATTACTCTCCTCTCCATTCCTCTCCTCTCCATTCTTCTCTTCTCCATTACTCTCCTCTCCAAGCCTCTCCTCTCCATTCTTCTCTAATCCATTCCTCTCCATTCCTCTCTTCTCCATTCCTCTCCATTCTTCTCTTCTCCATTCCTCTCCTCTCCATTCCTCTCCTCTCCATTCTTCTCTTCTCCATTCCTCTCCTCTCCATTCTTCTCTTCTCCGTTCCTCTCCATTCCTCTCCTCTCCATTCTTCTCTTCTCCATTCCTCTCCATTGTTCTCTTCTCCATTCCTCTCCTCTCCATTCTTCTCTTCTCCATTCCTCTCCATTCCTCTCCTCTCCATTCCTCTCCTCTCAATTCCTCTCTTCTCCATTCCTCTCCTCTCCATTCCTCTCTTCTCCATTCCTCTCCATTCCTCTCCTCTCCATTCCTCTCCATTCCTCTCCTCTCCATTCTTCTATTCTCCATTACTCTCCTCTCCATTCCTCTCCTCTCCATTCTTCTCTAATCCATTCCTCTCCATTCCTCTCCGCTCCATTCTTCTCTTCTCCATTCCTCTCCTCTCCATTCTTCTCTTCTCCATTCCTCTCCTCTCCATTCTTCTCTTCTCTATTCCTCTCCATTCTTCTCTTCTCCATTCCTCTCCATTCCTCTCCTCTCCATTCTTCTCTTCTCCATTCCTCTCCATTCTTCTCTTCTCCATTCCTCTCCATTCTTCTCTTCTCCATTACTCTCCATTCTTCTCTTCTCCATTCCTCTCCTCTCCATTCTTCTCTAATCCATTCCTCTCCTCTCCATTCTTCTCTAATCCATTCCTCTCCATTCCTCTCCTCTCTATTCTTCTCTTCTCCGTTCCTCTCCATTCCTCTCCTCTCCATTCTTCTCTTCTCCATTCCTCTCCATTCTTCTCTTCTCCATTCCTCTCCTCTCCATTCTTCTCTTCTCCATTCCTCTCCATTCTTCTCTTCTCCATTCCTCTCCATTCTTCTCTTCTCCATTCCTCTCCTCTCCATTCTTCTCTAATCCATTCCTCTCCATTCCTCTCCTCTCCATTCTTCTCTAATCCATTCCTCTCCATTCCTCTCCTCTCTATTCTTCTCTTCTCCATTCCTCTCCATTCCTCTCCTCTCCATTCTTCTCTTCTCCATTCCTCGTCTCTCCATTCTTCTCTAATCCATTCCTCTCCATTCCTCTCCACTCCATTCTTCTCTTCTCCATTACTCTCCTCTCCATTCCTCTCCTCTCCATTCTTCTCTAATCCATTCCTCTCCATTCCTCTCCTCTCCATTCCTCTCCTCTCCATTCCTCTCCTCTCCATTCCTCTCCTCTCCATTCTTCTATTCTCAATTACTCTCCTCTCCATCCCTCTCCTCTCCATTCTTCTCTAATCCATTCCTCTCCATTCCTCTCCTCTCCATTCTTCTCTTCTCCATTCCTCTCCATTCCTCTCCATTCTTCTCTTCTCCATTCATCTCCTCTCCATTCTTCTCTTCTCCATTCTTCTCCATTCTTCTCTTCTCCATTCCTCTCCATTCCTCTCCTCTCCATTCTTCTCTTCTCCATTCCTCTCCATTCTTCTCTTCTCCATTCCTCTCCTCTCCATTCTTCTCTTCTCCATTACTCTCCTCTCCATTCCTCTCCTCTCCATTCTTCTCTAATCCATTCCTCTCCATTCCTCTCCTCTCCATTCCTCTCCTCTCCATTCTTCTCTAATCCATTCCTCTCCATTCCTCTCCTCTCCATTCTTCTCCATTCCTCTCCATTCTTCTCTTCTCCATTCCTCTCCTCTCCATTCTTCTCTTCTCCATTCCTCTCCATTCCTCTCCTCTCCATTCTTCTCTTCTCCATTCCTCTCCATTCCTCTCCATTCTTCTCTTCTCCATTCTTCTCCTCTCCATTCCTCTCCTCTCCATTCTTCTCTTCTCCATCCCTCTCCATTCTTCTCTTCTCCATTCCTCTCCTCTCCATTATTCTCTTCTCCATTCCTCTCCTCTCCATTCCTCTTCATTCTTCTCCTCTCCATTCCTCTCCTCTCCATTCCTCTCCCCTCCATTCTTCTCCATTCCTCTACTCTTCATTATTTTCTTCTCCATTCCTCTCCATTCCTCTATTCTCCATTCCTCTCCATTCTTCTCTTCTCCATTCCTCTCCATTCTTCTCTTCTCCATTCCTCTCCATTCTTCTCTTCTCCATTCCTCTCCATTCTTCTCTTCTCCATTCCTCTCCATTCTTCTCTTCTCCATTCCTCTCCATTCTTCTCTCCTCCATTCCTCTCCATTCTTCTCTTCTCCATTCCTCTCCTCTCATCTTCACTCTTCCCCAGTGGTGTAAAGTACTTCAGTAGTACTTTCAAGTATTTTGTACTTAAGTAGTTATGTCTGTACTTGACTATTTAACTTTTACTTTTACTACATTCCTAAAGAAATTAATGTTTTTATTCCATACATTTTCCCTGACACCCGAAAGTACTCGTATCATTTTGAATGCTTAGCAGGACGGGACAAGTCACACACTTATATAGAAAATCCCTGGTCCTCCCTACTGCCTCTGATCTGGCGGAGTCACTAAACACAAATGTTTCGATTGTAAATGATGTCTGAGTGGATTGTGCCCCTTAGCTCTCCGTAAATAAATAAATAAACAATAAAATTGTTGCATCTGGTTTGCTTAATATATGAAATGTGAAATGATTTATACTTTTACTTTTGATACTTAAGTATATTTAAACCAAATATTTTTAAACTTTTCATCAAGTATTATTTTGCTGGGTGACTTTCACTTTTTCTTGAGTCATATGGGGCGGCAGGGTAGCCTAGTGGTTAGAGTGTAGAGGCGGCAGGGTAGCCTAGTGGTTAGAGTGTAGGGGCGGCAGGGTAGACTAGTGGTTAGAGTGTAGGGGCGGCAGGGTAGCCTAGTGGTTAGAGTGTAGGGGCGGCAGGGTAGCCTAGTGGTTAGAGTGTAGGGGCGGCAGGGTAGCCTAGTGGTTAGAGTGTAGAGGTGGCAGGGTAGACTAGTGGTTAGAGTGTAGGGGCGGCAGGGTAGCCTAGTCGTTAGAGTGTAGAGGTGGCAGGGTAGACTAGTGGTTAGAGTGTAGGGGCGGCAGGGTAGCCTAGTGGTTAGAGTGTAGAGGTGGCAGGGTAGACTAGTGGTTAGAGTGTAGAGGTGGCAGGGTAGCCTAGTGGTTAGAGTGTAGAGGTGGCAGGGTAGCCTAGTGGTTAGAGTGGAGTGTAGGGGCGGCAGGGTAGCCTAGTGGTTAGAGTGTAGAGGTGGCAGGGTAGACTAGTGGTTAGAGTGTAGAGGTGGCAGGGTAGCCTAGTGGTTAGAGTGTAGGGGCGGCAGGGTAGCCTAGTGGTTAGAGTGTAGAGGTGGCAGGGTAGACTAGTGGTTAGAGTGTAGAGACGGCAGGGTAGCCTAGTGGTTAGAGTGTAGAGGCGGCAGGGTAGCCTAGTGGTTAGAGTGTAGAGGCGGCAGGGTAGCCTAGTGGTTAGAGTGTAGGGGCGGCAGGGTAGCCTAGTGGTTAGAGTGTAGGGGGGTTAGGGTAGCCTAGTGGTTAGAGTGTAGGGACGGCAGGGTAGCCTAGTGGTTAGAGTGTAGGGACGGCAGGGTAGCCTAGTGGTTAGAGTGTAGAGACGTCAGGGTAGCCCAGTGGTTAGAGTGTAGAGGCGTCAGGGTAGCCTAGTGGTTAGAGTGTAGAGGCGGCAGGGTAGCCTAGTGGTTAGAGTGTAGAGACGGCAGGGTAGCCTAGTGGTTAGAGTGTAGAGGCGGCAGGGTAGCCTAGTGGTTAGAGTGTAGAGGCGGCAGGGTAGCCTAGTGGTTAGAGTGTAGGGGCGGCAGGGTAGCCTAGGGGTTAGAGTGTAGAGACGGCAGGGTAGCCTAGTGGTTAGAGTGTAGAGGCGGCAGGGTAGCCTAGTGGTTAGAGTGTAGAGGCGGCAGGGTAGTCTAGTGGTTAGAGTGTAGAGGCGGCAGGGTAGCCTAGGGGTTAGAGTGTTGGACTAGTAACTGAAAGGTTGCAAGTTCGAATCCCCGAGCTGACAAAGTACAAATCTGTCGTTCTGCCCCTGAACAGGCAGTTAACCCACTGTTCCTAGGCCGTCATTGAAAATAAGAATTTGTTCTTAACTGATTTGCCTAGTAAAATAAATATAAAAAAAATGAGGGCTAATTGTCTGCCCTTCCATGATGATCACTTTGGAAATCAATATGAGCCTGCATGATTCCTGGTCTTTCCCATTTGACCTGACTGAACGACCTCTGCTGCTGCTACCCCAACCCCCGCTTGACCCTCCTCCGCCCTGCCAACTCCCCCTCTCCCTTGGCCCTCCTCCACCCCAACCCCCTCTTCCCCTCCCCTGCTCCTGCTCCCACCCCAACCCCCTCTTGCCCTCCCATGCTCCCACCCCAACCCCCTCTTGCCCTCCCATGCTCCCATCCCAACCCCCTCTTGCCCTCCCCTGTGGCCCCAGGAGGAAATTATTTGGGAATGTACCAACTAGCTGTCCTAGGCACTACACAGAGTGACACACGCACGCAAGCAAGCACATACGCTTGACCTCTCATTGCCTCTGTCTGTGTGTCTGGAGAGAGAGAGCAGGAGGAACCACAGTGTTAGGGGCATTCTGCCTCCCACTAGCTGTGGTGCTTATGGGATCTGAGGGGTCCTGCATGGCTCCGGGTCCATGTGGGTTTACTTCTCCCAATAAAGTCAAATCATCAACAACATCCCTTCTTCACTTACGCCATGACCAATGTGGAACAAATACCTTTTAGGAATAGAGGTGTCTGTAGTCCAACAGCCCAACTCTTTACATGTCTGTAGTCCCACAGCCCAATTCTTTACATGTCTGTAGTCCCACAGCCCAACTCTTAACATGTGGAACAAATGTGTGTTTCTGTGTGTGTGTGTGTGTGTGTGTGTGTTTCTCTCTGTGTGTGTGTGTGTGTGTGTGTGTGTGTGTGTGTGTGTGTGTGTGTGCCCCCGCCCCTCACAAGTTCTATTTTTTCTCTTTATTTTCTCTTTCCAGTCAGTGAGGGTTTTAGAGGGTTTAAACAGTATTTCCCCCACAATTAGCTGTACCAGTAATAATCCGTCATGAATACCAATATAATGACCTGAGGATGTGATCTACAGAGGAAATAATTCAGAGGAGTGTGGGGGTTATATGGTGATCTACAGGGGACATAATTCAGAGGAGTGTGGGGGTTACATGGTGATCTACAGAGGAAATAATTCAGAGGAGTGTGGGGGTTATATGGTGATCTACAGGGGACATAATTCAGAGGAGTGTGGGGGTTACATGGTGATCTACAGGGGACATAATTCAGAGGAGTGTGGTGGTTATATGGTGATCTACAGGGGACATAATTCAGAGGAGTGTGGGGGTTACATGGTGATCTACAGGGGACATAATTCAGAGGAGTGTGGGGGTTACATGGTGATCTACAGAGGAAATAATTCAGAGGAGTGTGGGGGTTATATGGTGATCTACAGAGGAAATAATTCAGAGGAGTGTGGGGGTTATATGGTGATCTACAGGGGACATAATTCAGAGGAGTGTGGGGGTTACATGGTGATCTACAGGGGACATAATTCAGAGGAGTGTGGTGGTTATATGGTGATCTACAGGGGACATAATTCAGAGGAGTGTGGGGGTTACATGGTGATCTACAGGGGACATAATTCAGAGGAGTGTGGGGGTTACATGGTGATCTACAGGGGACATAATTCAGAGGAGTGTGGGGGTTATATGGTGATCTACAGAGGAAATAATTCAGAGGAGTGTGGGGGTTACATGGTGATCTACAGGGGACATAATTGAGAGGAGTGTGGGGGTTATATGGTGATCTACAGGGGACATAATTCAGAGGAGTGTGGGGGTTATATGGTGATCTACAGGGGACATAATGGAGAGGAGTGTGGGGGTTACATACAGGGGAAATAATTCAGAGGAGTGTGGGGGTTATATGGTGATCTACAGGGGACATAATGGAGAGGAGTGTGGGGGTTATATGGTGATCTACAGGGAACATAATTCAGAGGAGTGTGGGGGTTACATACAGGGGAAATAATTCAGAGGAGTGTGGGGGTTATATGGTGATCTACAGGGGACATAATTCAGAGGAGTGTGGGGGTTACATACAGGGGAAATAATTCAGAGGAGTGTGGGGGTTATATGGTGATCTACAGGGGACATAATTCAGAGGAGTGTGGGGGTTATATGGTGATCTACAGGGGACATAATTCAGAGGAGTGTGGGGGTTACATGGTGATCTACAGGGGACATAATTCAGAGGAGTGTGGGGGTTATATGGTGATCTACAGGGGACATAATTCAGAGGAGTGTGGGGGTTATATGGTGATCTACAGGGGACATAATTCAGAGGAGTGTGGGGGTTACATGGTGATCTACAGGGGACATAATGGAGAGGAGTGTGGGGGTTACATGGTGATCTACAGGGGACATAATTCAGAGGAGTGTGGGGGTTACATGGTGATCTACAGGGGACATAATGGAGAGGAGTGTGGGGGTTATATGGTGATCTACAGGGGAAATAATTCAGAGGAGTGTGGGGGTTATATGGTGATCTACAGGGGACATAATGGAGAGGAGTGTGGGGGTTACATGGTGATCTACAGGGGACATAATGGAGAGGAGTGTGGGGTTATATGGTGATCTACAGGGGACATAATGGAGAGGAGTGTGGGGGTTACATGGTGATCTACAGGGGACATAATGGAGAGGAGTGTGGGGGTTATATGGTGATCTACAGGGGACATAATTCAGAGGAGTGTGGGGGTTATATGGTGATCTACAGGGAACATAATTCAGAGGAGTGTGGGGGTTATATACAGGGGACATAATTCAGAGGAGTGTGGGGGTTATATGGTTAACAACACAAAATGGGTCGCATCCCAAATGGCACCCTTTTTGCCTACATAAGCATAATGGGCCCTGGTCAAAAGTAGTGCACTATATAGGGAATAGTATGCCATTTGGGAAAGAAGCCATGTATGTGAGCATTCTTTTCCACTGGGGGCCCGTTCCAACTGAAACACGTTTTCAAATCTAACTTTATTTGTCACCTGAACACAACATGTCAGACCTCACGGTGAAATGCTGAACACAACAACATGTCAGACCTCACGGTGAAATGCTGAACACAACAACATGTCAGACCTCACGGTGAAATGCTGAACACAACAACATGTCAGACCTCATGGTGAAATGCTGAACACAACAACGTGTTAGACCTCACGGTGAAATGCTGAACACAACAACATGTCAGACCTCACGGTGAAATGCTGAACACAACAACATGTCAGACCTCACGGTGAAATGCTGAACACAACAACATGTCAGACCTCACGGTGAAATGCTGAACACAACAACATGTCAGACCTCACGGTGAAATGCTGAACACAACAACATGTCAGACCTCACGGTGAAATGCTGAACACAACAACGTGTCAATGTGGAGGCTATATACAGGGGGTACCGGTACAGAGTCAATGTGGAGGCTGTATACAGGGGGTACCGGTACAGAGTCAATGTGGAGGCTGTATACAGGGGGTACCGGTACAGAGTCAATGTGGAGGCTGTATACAGGGGGTACCGGTACAGAGTCAATGTGGAGGCTGTATACAGGGGGTACCGGTACAGAGTCAATGTGGAGGCTATATACAGGGGGTACCGGTACAGAGTCAATGTGGAGGCTATATACAGGGGTACCAGTACAGAGTCAATGTGGAGGCTATATACAGGGGGTACCAGTACAGAGTCAATGTGGAGGCTATATACAGGGGGTACTGGTACAGAGTCAATGTGGAGGCTATATACAGGGGGTACCAGTACAGAGTCAATGTGGAGACTATATACAGGGGGTACCGGTACCGAGTCAATGTGGAGGCTATATACAGGGGTTACTGGTACAGAGTCAATGTGGAGGCTATATACAGGGGGTACTGGTACAGAGTCAATGTGGAGGCTATATGCAGGGGGTACTGGTACAGAGTCAATGTGGAGGCTATATACAGGGGGTACCGGTACAGAGTCAATGTGGAGGATATATACAGGGGGTACTGGTACAGAGTCAATGTGGAGGCTATATACAGGGGGTACCGGTACAGAGTCAATGTGGAGGCTATATACAGGGGGTACTGGTACAGAGTCAATGTGGAGGCTATATGCAGGGGGTACCGGTACAGAGTCAATGTGGAGGCTATATACAGGGGTACCGGTACAGAGTCAATGTGGAGGCTATATACAGGGGTACCGGTACAGAGTCAATGTGGAGGCTATATGCAGGGGGTACCGGTACAGAGTCAATGTGGAGGCTATATACAGGGGGTACCGGTACAGAGTCAATGTGGAGGCTATATGCAGGGGGTACCGGTACAGAGTCAATGTGGAGGCTATATACAGGGGGTAGCGGTACAGAGTCAATGTGAAGGCTATATACAGGGGGTACTGGTACAGAGTCAATGTGGAGGCTATATACAGGGGTACCGGTACAGAGTCAATGTGGAGGCTATATACAGGGGTACCGGTACAGAGTCAATGTGGAGGCTATATACAAGGGGTACCGGTACAGAGTCAATGTGGAGGCTATATACAGGGGGTACCGGTACAGAGTCAATGTGGAGGCTATATACAGGGGTACCGAGAGAAGGGTTAGTGTTCATTAAGACTTGGATGGACCACCAGCCAATTAAACAAAAGTACTGTCTATCAGGGTTAGTGTTAATTAAGACTAGAATTAACACCCAATAGAACAGCATTGATCAGACAGGGCTTCATACTGGGATTTGAGTTATATTTATATGTGTATGTATATATATATATATATATATATATATATATATATATATATATTCATGTACAGTGTGTGTCTGTGTGTGTGTGTGTATATATTATATGTGTATATATATATATATATGTGTACACGCACGCACGCACGCACGCACGCACGCACGCACACACACACACACACACACACACACACACACACACACACACACACACACACACACACACACACACACACACACACACACACACACACACACACACACTGTACATGAAGAGCCTTGTGTATTGACTTGCAATATCACCACAGTGTTGGGTGTGTGGTTTGTGTGGGTGAGGTGTTTACATCGAGCTGATTCATAGCAGGGGATCTGCAGGTCGATCGGCTGCCAAGCGTGTGCCTGTCCTTGTATGTGGTTAAAGGGTCTGGGGAGGGGGGGGGGGCGTGTTGTGAGTGTGGTTTAACCTTCTGAGTTGTCTTGTGTTGTTTGGTCTTTCTAATCTAAAGTTGAACAGACACATTTTTTCACACAATTAATAAGTGCTCCCGAGGTTGGGCAGCGGTCTAAGGCACTGCATCTCAGTGCTTGAAGCGTCACTACAGTCCCTGGTTCGAATCCAGGCTGCATCACATCCGGCCGTGGCTGGGAGTCCCGTAGGGCGGCGCCCAGCGTCGTCTGAGTCTGGCCGCCATTGTAAATAAGATTTTGTTCTTCACTGACTTGCCTCATGAAATAAAGGTTAAATTAAATAAAGGTTCAAAACGTTATTTAGTCGGTCAGAAGAGTGGAATGGAACCCCCCCCCCCCAAACATGATGGTTTAATTTATTATTATATATTATATTATTATGGTTTAGAACAAAACGATTGGGGGGGGGTGTAATTTCCCAGCCCTGGTTTAAAACACCAGCTGTATTAATGTGGACGTTTTTGTAACCTGATGGCGATGTTAAAAGACCGCAGTTACTATTATTTACTATTATTATGGGGCAGCAGGGTAGCTTAGTGGCTAGAGCGTTGGACTAGTAATCAAAAGGTTGCAAGTTCAAATCCCCAAGCTGACAAGGTACAAATCTGTCGTTCTGCCCCTGAACAGGCAGTTAACCCACTGTTCCTAGGCCATCATTGAAAATAAGAATTTGTTCTTTAACTGACTTTCCTAGTAAAATAAAGGTTAAAAAAAAAAAAAAAAAATTTCACTTGACCTCTTTTCACATTCATTCTTCAGGCAGGATATGATGGACCCAGTCTTTCAGATAGATGTGTATCAGGAGCCACTCAGCTGCTCCGCTCCTGGCCCCTGCCGTTCCCAACTCTGACTGTGTCCCAAATGGCACCCTATATTCCCTACATAGTGCACTCGTTCTGAATAGAACCCGCATAGGGTCCTCGTAAAAAGTAGTGCACTATGTAGGGAATATAGGGCCCCGTCTGGCACACGTCTGTGTGATTTCATCAGCAGCAGCACGGCCGGCGACTGGGAAAAAGAGGTGAAAGGAAGAACTGGATCTGTGGAAATCATTAACGTAAAGAAATGTAATCTCCATCCCTTTTCTGAATGTGTCCCAAATCCTGTTCCCTACATAGTACACTACCAATAGGGCTCTGGTCAAAAGTAGCACACTGTGTAGGGAATAGGGTGCCATTTGGGACGATCTCTCTCCTGTCTGTCTGGTTCCATCCAGAGGCTCTGTGCTCCTTTTAAAAAGCAACCAGGGGCACCGCTATGATGATCCATAAAGATCAGCTCTGCAGCTTGAGGCCACATGATATATAGCTTTAATTACCCTGCTACCGTCTGGCTGGCTGACTGGTTGTCTGGCTGGCTGGCTGAATGGCTCTCTGGCTGGGGTTATTTTTAGAAAAATGGTGGTGTTTATGAAAAAGTGTCTATGGATGAGGGTGTCCAGACTACCTGGGGTTTCAGGGGACGGGGATGTGAACAACCTCTGGGACGCGAACAACCTCTGGGACGCGAACAACCTCTGGGACGCGAACAACCTCTGGGACGCGAACAACCTCTGGGACGCGAACAACCTCTGGGACGCGAACAACCACTGGGACGCGAACAACCTCTGGGACGCGAACAACCTCTGGGACGCGAACAACCTCTGGGACGCGAACAACCTCTGGGACGCGAACAACCTCTGGGACGCGAACAACGTCTGGGACGCGAACAACCTCTGGGACGCGAACAACCTCTGGGACGCGAACAACCACTGGGACGTGAACAACCTCTGGGACGTGAACAACCTCTGGGACGCGAACAACCTCTGGGACGCGAACAACCTCTGGGACGTGAACAACCTCGCCAGAGGGGAAATTTTATCCCGTGTCGATGCAAAAATAAAGTGTCAGTGAGAGGGATGGGATTTCATTACTGCCAAGCACAAAACAACTGAGGCTCTTATGGGCTCTGAGGCCCCTGGATCTGACACTTCTATGCACCGCAGTGTGTGTGTGTGTGTGTGTGTGTGTGTGTGTGTGTGTGTGTGTGTGTGTGTGTGTGTGTGTGTGTGTGTGTGTGTGTGTGTGTGTGTGTGTGTGTGTGTGTGTGAGAGAGAGTAGGAATGAGGCCTGTCAATTCAAATATTGCTGGCATTCATTCATGTTTTTTTTCTTCTTCTTCTTGTGTGATAACCTTTGACCTTTCTCCATATTCAGTAGGTCATGTCATTAACAGCAGAGTTTGACCTTTCGGAACTGATTGACCTGCCACTCCAGAGGACAATGGGTCCCGACAATCTTTTATTTGATTTTGAAGTATAGTACTTTATTTGCCTTTTTGAGTTCCTATTTCCCTGTTCCATTGTCCTGGTTCAATATAGTCGTCAAAAGTGACGTCCTTGTGGAAGTCAATGAAGTGGCATTAAAACCCTTTCCTGCAGTGGCCAAAAACAGGGTCACACATGACGTTCTTTCGAGGTCTCAAAACTGTTCCAATTCCCCAGAAAAATAAATCAATGAACGGAGAAAAAATAAATACACACAAAAAAAGGCCACCTTTTTAGTAGGTGAATGTGCACCTCCGTTAATGTCCCCTGTTGCACAATAGAGAAGCCAATGTAAGGAGGAAGTCGTGACGCAGGTCAAGACGACTTGTTATCCATGGACAGGAAATTAAAGAGACAAGGGAATCACTGAGGCTGTGACCCAAATGGCACCCTGTCACCTACATAGTGCTCTACGGGTGCGTTCCATCAGGAATAGGGGGCCCATTGGGATGTCACCTACATAGTGCTCTACGGGTGCGTTCCATCGGGAATAGGGTGCCCATTGGGATGTCACCTACATAGTGCTCTACGGGTGCGTTCCATCGGGAATAGGGTGCCCATTGGGATGTCACCTACATAGTGCTCTACGGGTGCGTTCCATCGGGAATAGGGGGCCCATTGGGATGTCACCTACATAGTGCTCTACGGGTGCGTTCCATCGGGAATAGGGGGCCCATTGGGATGTCACCTACATAGTGCTCTACGGGTGCGTTCCATCGGGAATAGGGTGCCCATTGGGATGTCACCTACATAGTGCTCTACGGGTGCGTTCCATCGGGAATAGGGTGCCCATTGGGATGTCACCTACATAGTGCTCTACGGGTGCGTTCCATCGGGAATAGGGTGCCCATTGGGATGTCACCTACATAGTGCTCTACGGGTGCGTTCCATCGGGAATAGGGTGCCCATTGGGATGTAGCCTAAAAGGCTTAAAGTGTTCCCTTTATCTACAGTGATGCGATTTGAGCTTTTGTATTGATTTAAATGAGCCTTTCGTTAAATGAGGTCCTTAACCCTCAGCTCAGAGTCGGTGAGGGGAGCAAGTCAGTGTCCTAAATGTTGCCCTATTCCCTAACTAGTTTTATATTTCACTTTTATTTAACTAGGAAAGTCGGTTAAGAACTAATTGTTATTTACAGTGACGGCCGACCAAAAGGCCTCCTGCGGGGACGGGGGATGGGATTAAAAGAATAAATACAATATAACACATATATAAATACAATATAAATACAATATAAATACATATATAAATACAATATAAATACAATATAAATACATATATAAATACAATATAAATACATATATAAATACAATATAAATACAATATAAATACGTATATAAATACAATATAAATGCAATATAAATACAATATATAAACACATATATAAATACATATATAAATACATATATAAATGCAATATAAATACATATATAAATACAATATAAATACATATATAAATACAATATAAATGCATATATAACTACATATATAAATACAATATAAATACAATATAAATACAATATAAATACATATATAAATGCAATATAAATACAATATAAATACATATATAAATACATATATAAATGCAATATAAATACAATATAAATACATATAAATACATATATAAATGCAATATAAATACATATAAATACATATATAAATACAATATAAATACATATATAAATACAATATAAATACAATATAAATACATATATAAATGCATTATAAATACAATATAAATACATATATAAATACATATATAAATACATATATAAATGCATTATAAATACATATATAAATACATATATAAATACATATATAAATACATATATAAATACATATATAAATGCAATATAAATACATATATAAATACAATATAAATACATATATAAATACAATATAAATACAATATAAATACAATTAAATGCATATATAAATGTAATATAAATACATATATAAATACATATATGAATACATATATAAATACATATATAAATACAATATAAATACATATATAAATACAATATATAAATACATATATAAATACATATATAAATACATATATAAATACAATATAAATACATATATAAATACAATATAAATACAATATAAATACAATTAAATGCATATATAAATGTAATATAAATACATATATAAATACATATATGAATACATATATAAATACATATATAAATACAATATAAATACATATATAAATACATATATAAATACAATATATAAATACATATATAAATACATATATAAATACAATATATAAATACAATATAAATACATATATAAATGCAATATAAATGCAATATAAATACAATATATATACAATATAAATTCATATATAAATACATAATGCCTTTTGACCCCTATGTAGGTGATAGGGGGCCATTCTGGACATGCATTGTTACACAGATTGAACACCAACTGTACAGTGACCTACACAATGTCTATATAATAACACCTGGAAGGACATCTGAGGAAGTGGTCATGTGGCTCCCTGGAAATTAGCATTTGATTCCATTCCATTGGTGGCTGTCAGGCCTCACGTGGCAGCTGAGCGGACTTGAAGGCAGTTTCTTTCAGACCCATCTCTGCATTAATGCACTGTTCTATTGTTCCATGGAATGAGTAGAACCGGAACATAACATTTAGAACACTTGAAGGTCTTTTAGTTCCTAGACTCGTTATACAGAGGAACTGTTCCCAATGAACTTGATTCATTCTCAATGCCTTCAGAAGAAATAGCAGTCGCACGTCATTATGGAGAAGTGGCGTGCTCTGACCATGAATGGACTTTATCCTCTTATGGTTTCTGCTTAAACTCTTAAACTCCTCCTCCTGAGTGAAATACTGTGCATTTACAGAAATATAACTAAATAGAAGGAGAGGAACCAGGGAGGAGGTATCCTCTCTAGGGGACTAGAAGGAGAGGAGGAGGGAGGAGGTATCCTCTGTAGGGGACTAGAAGGAGAGGAGTCAGGGAGGAGGTATCCTCTGTAGGGGACTAGGAGGAGGGAGGAGGTATCCTCTGTAGGGGACTAGAAGGAGAGGAGTCAGGGAGGAGGTATCCTCTGTAGGGGACTAGAAGGAGAGGAGTCAGGGAGGAGGTATCCTCTGTAGGGGACTAGAAGGAGAGGAGTCAGGGAGGAGGTATCCTCTGTAGGGGACTAGAAGGAGAGGAGTCAGGGAGGAGGTATCCTCTGTAGGGGACTAGAAGGAGAGGAGTCAGGGAGGAGGTATCCTCTGTAGGGGACTAGAAGGAGAGGAGTCAGGGAGGAGGTATCCTCTGTAGGGGACTAGAAGGAGAGGAGGAGGGAGGAGGTATCCTCTGTAGGGGACTAGAAGGAGAGGAGGAGGGAGGAGGTATCCTCTGTAGGGGACTAGAAGGAGAGGAGTCAGGGAGGAGGTATCCTCTGTAGGGGACTAGAAGGAGAGGAGGAGGGAGGAGGTATCCTCTGTAGGGGACTAGAAGGAGATGAGTCAGGGAGGAGGTATCCTCTGTAGGGGACTAGAAGGAGAGGAGTCAGGGAGGAGGTATCCTCTGTAGGGGACTAGAAGGAGATGAGTCAGGGAGGAGGTATCCTCTGTAGGGGACTAGAAGGAGAGGAGTCAGGGAGGAGGTATCCTCTGTAGGGGACTAGAAGGAGAGGAGTCAGGGAGGAGGTATCCTCTGTAGGGGACTAGAAGGAGAGGAGGAGGGAGGAGGTATCCTCTGTAGGGGACTAGAAGGAGAGGAGGCGGGAGGAGGTATCCTCTGTAGGGGACTAGAAGGAGAGGAGGAGGGAGGAGGTATCCTCTGTAGG